>NW_024543810.1:0-19554 GCF_018167655.1 Microtus oregoni | reverse complement strand
AGCACCCCCAGCAATGAGCACCCAGCACCCCGAGCACTGAGCACCCAGCACCCCGAGCACTGAGCACCCAGCACCCTGAGCACTGAGCACCCAGCACCCTGAGCACTGGGCACTGAGCACTGAGCACCCTGAGCACTGAGCACCCAGAACCCTGAGCACTGAGTCACCAGCATCCTGAGCACTGAGTACTGAGCACCCAGCACGCTGAGCACTGAGCACCCAGCACCCCGAGAACTGAGCACCCAGCACCCGGAGTACTGAGAACCCAGCACCCTGAGTACTAAGCACCGAGCACCCTGAGTACTGAGCACTGAGCACCCGAGCACTGAGCACCCAGAACCCCGAGCACCGAGCACCCTGAGTACTGAGCACCCAGCACCCTGAGCACTGAACACACAGCACCCTGAGTACAGAAAACCCCGAGCACTGAGCACCCAGCACTCTGAGTACTGAGCACCGAGCACACTGATCACTGAGCACCCAGCACCCTGAGCACTGAGCACCCAGCACCCTGAGTACTGAGCACCCAGCACCCTGAGTACTGAGCACCCAGCACCCCGAGCACTGAGTACCCAGCACCCTGAGCACTGAGCACCCAGCACCCTGAGCACTGAGCACCCAGCACCCTGAGCACTGAGCACCCAGCACCCTGAGTACTGAGTACCCAGCACCCTGAGCACTGAGCACCCAGCACCCTGAGCACTGAGCACCCAGCACCCTGAGTACTGAGCACCCAGCACCCTGAGTACTGAGCACCCAGCACCCCGAGCACTGAGTACCCAGCACCCTGAGCACTGAGCACCCAGCACCCTGAGCACTGAGCACCCAGCACCCTGAGCACTGAGCACCCAGCACCCTGAGTACTGAGCACTGAGCACCCAGCACCCCGAGCACTGAGCATCCAGCACCCTGAGTACTGAGCACTGAGCACCCAGCACCCCGAGCACTGAGCACCCAGCACCCTGAGCACTGAGCACCCAGCACCTGAGTCCTGAGCACCCAGCACCCTGAGGACTGAGCACCCAGCTCCCTGAGTACTGAGCACCCAGCACCCCGAGTACTGAGCACCCAGCATCCTGAGTACTGAGCACCCAGCTCCCGAGCACTAAGCACACAGCACCCAGAGCACTGAGGACCCAGCACCCTGAGCACTGAGCACCCAGCACCCTGAGTACTGAGCACCGAGCACCCTGAGTACTGACCACCCAGCACCCTGAGCACTGATCACCCAGCACCCTGAGTACTGAGCAACAAGTACCCTGAGTACTGAGCACCCAGCACCCCCGAGCACTGAGCACCCAGCACCCTGAGTACTGAGCACTGAGCACACAGCAACCCGAGCACTGAGCACCCAGCACCCTGTGTACTGAGCACTGAGTACCCAGTACCCCGAGCACTGCGACCCAGCACCCTGAGCACTGAGCACCCAGCACCCCGAGTACTGAGCACCCAGCTCCCGAGCACTGAGCACCCAGCACCCTGAGCCCTGAGCACCCAGCACCCCGAGCAATGAGCACCCAGCACCCTGAGTACTGAGCACCCAACACCCCGAGTACTGAGCACCCAGCAACCTGAGCACTGAGCACCCAGCACCCCAGCAATGAGCACCCAGCACCCTGAGTACTGAGCACACAGCACCCCGAGTACTGAGCACCCAGCAACCTGAGTACTGAGCACCCAGCACCCCCAGCAATGAGCACCCAGCATCCTGAGTACTGAGCACCCAGCACCCCCAGCAATGAGCACCCAGCACCCTGAGTACTGAGCACCCAGCACCCCGAGTACTGAGAACCCAGCAACCTGAGAACCGAGCAGCCAGCACCCCGAGCGCTGAGCACCCAGCACCCTGAGCACTGAGCACCCAGCACCCTGAGTACTGAGCACTGAGCACCCCGAGTACTGAGCACCCAGCACCCCGAGCACTGAGCACCCAGCACCCTGAGTACTGAGCACCCAGCACCCTGAGTACTGAGCACCCAGCACCCTGAGCACTGAGCACCCAGCACCCTGAGTACTAAGCACCCCAACACCCCAAGCACTGAGCACCCTGAGTACTGAGCACCCAGCACCCCAAGCACTGAGCACCCCGAGCACTGAGCAGCCAGCACCCTGAGTACTGAGCACCCAGCATACTGAGCACCGAGCACCCAGCACCCTGAGTACTGAGCACACAGCACCCTGAGCACTGAGCACCCAGCACCCTGAGTACTGAGCACCGAGCACCCTGAGTACTGAGCACCCAGCACCCCGAGAACTGAGCACCCAGCACCCTGAGCACTGAGCACCCAGCATACTGCGTACTGAGCACCCAGCACCCTGAGTACTGAGCACCCAGCACCCTGAGCACTGAGCACCCAGCACCCTGAGTACTGAGCATCCAGCACCCCGAGCACTGAGCACCCAGCACCCTGAGTACTGAGCACTGAGCACCCAGCACCCCGAGCACTGAGCACCCAGCACCCTGTGTACTGAGCACTGAGTACCCAGCACCCTGAGCACTGAGCACCCAGCACCTTGAGCACTGAGCATCCTGAGTACTGAGCACCCAGCACCCTGAGCACTGAGCACCCAGCACCCCGAGCACTGAGCACCCAGCACCCAGAGCACTGAGCACTGAGCACCCTGAGTACTGAGCACTGAGCACCCTGAGCACTGAGCACCGAGCACCCTGAGTACTGAGCACTGAGCACCCAACACCCCAAGCACTGAGCACCCTGAGCACTGAGCACCCAGCACCCTAAGCACTGAGCACCCTGAGTACTGAGCACCCAGCACCCTGAGTAATGAGCACCCAGCACCCTGAGTACTGAGCACCCAGCTCCCTGAGTACTGAGCACCCAGCACCCCGAGCACTGAGCACCCAGCACCCTGAGTACTGAGCACTGAGCACACAGCACCCCGAGCACTGAGCACCCAGCACCCTGTGTACTGAGCACTGAGTACCCAGTACCGCGAGCACTGCGACCCAGCACCCTGAGCACTGAGCACCCAGCACCCCGAGTACTGAGCACCCAGCACCCCGAGAATGGGGCACCCAGCACCCTGAGCACTGAGCACCCAGCACCCCGAGCAATGAGCACCCAGCACCCTGAGTACTGAGCACCGAGCACCCCGAGTACTGAGCACCCAGCAACCTGAGCACTGAGCACCCAGCACCCCCAGCAATGAGCACCCAGCACCCTCAGTACTGAGCACCCAGCACCCCGAGTACTGAGCACCCAGCAACCTGAGAACCGAGCAGCCAGCACCCCCAGCAATGAGCACCCAGCACCCTGAGTACTGAGCACCCAGCACCCCCAGCAATGAGCACCCAGCACCCTGAGTACTGAGCACCCAGCAACCTGAGAACCGAGCAGCCAGCACCCCGAGCGCTGAGCACCCAGCACCATGAGCACTGAGCACCCAGCACCCTGAGTACTGAGCACTGAGCACCCCGAGTACTGAGCACCCAGCACCCCGAGCACTGAGCACCCAGCACCCTGAGTACTGAGCACCCAGCACCCTGAGTACTGAGCACCCAGCACCCTGAGCACTGAGCACCCAGCACCCTGAGTACTAAGCACCCAACACCCCAAGCACTGAGCACCCTGAGTACTGAGCACCCAGCACCCCAAGCACTGAGCACCCCCGAGCACTGAGCAGCCAGCACCCTGAGTACTGAGCACCGAGCACCCTGAGTACTGGTCAGCCAGCACCCTGAGTACTGAGCACCCAGCATACTGAGCACCGAGCACCCAGCACCCTGAGTACTGAGCACACAGCACCCTGAGCACTGAGCACCCAGCACCCTGAGTACTGAGCACCGAGCACGCTGAGTACTGAGCACCAAGCACCCCGAGCACTGAGCACCCAGCACCCTGAGCACTGAGCACCCAGCATACTGCGTACTGAGCACCCAGCACCCTGAGTACTGAGCACCCAGCACCCTGAGCACTGAGCACCCAGCACCCTGAGTACTGAGCATCCAGCACCCCGAGCAGTGAGCACCCAGCACCCTGAGTACTGAGCACTGAGCACCCAGCACCCCGAGCACTGAGCACCCAGCACCCTGTGTACTGAGCACTGAGTACCCAGCACCCCGAGCACTGAGCACCCAGCACCCAGAGCACTGAGCACCCAGCACCCTGAGTACTGAGCACCCAGCACCCCGAGCACTGAGCACCCAGCACCCTGAGTACTGAGCACTGAGCACCCCGATTACTGAGCACCCAGCACCCTGAGCGCTGAGCACCCAGCACCCTGAGCACTGAGCACCCAGCACCATGAGTACTGAGCACCGAGCACCCTGAGCACCGAGCACCCAGCACCCTGAGTACTGAGCACCCAGCACCCTGAGCACTGAGCACCCAGCACCCTGAGTACTGAGCACCGAGCACCCTGAGTACTGAGCACTGAGCACCCTGAGCACTGAGCACCGAGCACCCTGAGTACTGAGCACTGAGCACCCAACACCCCAAGCACTGAGCACCCTGAGCACTGAGCACTCAGCACCCCAAGCACTGAGCACCCTGAGTACTGAGCACCCAGCACCCTGAGTAATGAGCACCAAGCACCCTGAGTACTGAGCACCCAGCTCCCTGAGTACTGAGCACCCAGCACCCCGAGCACTGAGCACCCAGCACCCTGAGTACTGAGCACTGAGCACACAGCACCCCGAGCACTGAGCACCCAGCACACTCTGTACTGAGCACTGAGTACCCAGTACCCCGAGCACTGCGACCCAGCATCCTGAGCATTGAGCACCCAGCACCCCGAGTACTGAGCACCCAGCACCCCGAGCATGGGGCACCCAGCAACCTGAGCACTGAGCACCCAGCACCCCGAGCAATGAGCACCCAGCACCCTGAGTACTGAGCACCGAGCACCCCGAGTACTGAGTACCCAGCAACCTGAGCACTGAGCACCCAGCACCCCCAGCAATGAGCACCCAGCACCCCGAGCACTGAGCACCCAGCACCCCGAGCACTGAGCACCCAGCACCCCGAGCACTGAGCACCCAGCACCCTGAGCACTGGGCACTGAGCACTGAGCACCCTGAGCACTGAGCACCCAGAACCCTGAGCACTGAGCACCCAGCATCCTGAGCACTGAGTACTGAGCACCCAGCACGCTGAGCACTGAGCACCCAGCACCCTGAGTACTAAGCACCCAGGACCCTGAGTACTGAGCACCCAGCACCCTGAGTACTGAGCACCCTGAGCACTGAGCACCCTGAGTACTGAGCACCCAGCACCCTGAGCACTGAGCAACCAGCACCCCGAGCACTGAGCACCCAGCACCCAGAGCACTGAGCACTGAGCACACTGAGTACTGAGCACTGAGCACCCTGAGCACTGATCACCGAGCACCCTGAGTACTGAGCACTGAGCACCCTGAGCACTGAGCACCCTGCACCCTGAGTACTGAGCACCCAGCACCCTGAGCACTGAGGACCGAGCACCCTGAGTACTAAGCACCCAGCACCCTGAGTACTGAGCACCCAGCACCCTGAGCACTGAGCACCCAGCACGCTGAGTACTGAGCACTGAGCACCCTGAGTACTGAGCACCGAGCACCCTGAGCACTGAGCACCCAGCACGCTGAGTAATGAGCACTGAGCACCCTGAGCACTGAGCACCCAGCACCCTGAGTACTGAGCACCGAGCACCCTGAGTACTGAGCATCCAGCACTCTGAGCACTGAGCACCCAGCACCCTGAGCACTGAGACACCCAGCACCCCGAGCACTGAGCACCCAGCAATCCGAGCACTGAGCACCCTGCACCCTGAGCACTGAGCCTGAGCACCCTGAATACTGAGCACTGAGCACCCTGAGTACTGAGCACCGATCACCCTGAGTACTGAGCACCCAGAACCCCGAGCACTGAGCACCGAGCACCCTGAGCACTGAGCACCCAGCACCCTGAGTACTAAGCACCCAGGACCCTGAGTACTGAGCACCCAGCACCCTGAGTACTGAGCACCCATCACCCTGAGTACTGAGCAGCCAGCGTACTGAGCACCGAGCACCCTGAGCACTGAGCACCCAGCACCCTGAGTACTAAGCACCCAGGACCCTGAGTACTGAGCACCCAGCACCCTGAGTACTGAGCACCCATCACCCTGAGTACTGAGCACCCAGCGTACTGAGCACCGAGCACCCCGAGCACTGAGCACCGAGCACCCTGAGCACTGAGCACCCAGCACCCTGAGTACTAAGCACCCAGGACCCTGAGTACTGAGCACCCAGCACCCTGAGTACTGAGCACCCAGCACCCTGAGTACTGAGCACCGAGCACCCTGAGTACTGAGCACCCAGCACCCTGAGTACTGAGCACCCAGCACCCTGAGTACTGAGCACCCAGCGTACTGAGCACCGAGCACCCAGCACCCTGAGTACTGAGCACCCAGCACCCTGAGCACTGAGCACCCAGCACCCTGAGTACTGAGCACTGAGCACCCCGAGTACTGAGCACCGAGCACACCGAGCACTGAGCACCCAGCACCCCGAGCACAGAGCACCCTGTGTACTGAGCACCCAGCACCCTGAGCACTGAGCACCCAGCACCCTGAGCATTGAGCACCCAGCACCCTGAGCACTGAGCACCCAGCACACTGAGTACTGAGCACCCAGCACCCTGAGCACTGAGCAACCTTAGTACTGAGCACTGAGCACCCTGAGTACTGAGCACCCAGCACCCTGAGTACTGAGCACCCAGCACCCCGAGCAATGAGCACCCAGCACCCTGAGTACTGAGCACCCAGCACCCTGAGTACTGAGCACCCAGCACACCGAGTACTGAGCACCCAGCAACCTGAGACCCGAGCAGCCAGCACCCCCAGCAATGAGCACCCAGCATCCTGAGTACTGAGCACCCAGCCCCCCCAGCAATGAGCACCCAGCACCCTGAGTACTGAGCACCCAGCACCCCGAGTACTGAGAACCCAGCAACCTGAGAACCGAGCAGCCAGCACCCCGAGCGCTGAACACCCAGCACCCTGAGCACTGAGCACCCAGCACCGTGAGTACTGAGCACTGAGCACCCCGAGTACTGAGCACCCAGCACCCCGAGCACTGAGCACCCAGCACCCTGAGTACTGAGCACCCAGCACCCTGAGTACTGAGCACCCAGCACCCTGAGCACTGAGCACCCAGCACCCTGAGTACTAAGCACCCAACACCCCAAGCACTGAGCACCCTGAGTACTGAGCACCCAGCACCCCAAGCACTGAGCACCCCGAACACTGAACAGCCAGCACCCTGAGTACTGAGCACCGAGCACCCTGAGTACTGAGCAGCCAGCACCCTGAGTACTGAGCACCCAGCATACTGAGCACCGAGCACCCAGCACCCTGAGTACTGAGCACACAGCACCCTGAGCACTGAGCACCCAGCACCCTGAGTACTGAGCACCGAGCACCCTGAGTACTGAGCACCCAGCACCCCGAGCACTGAGCACCCAGCACCCTGAGCACTGAGAACCCAGCATACTGCGTATTGAGCACCCAGCACCCTGAGTACTGAGCACCCAGCACCCTGAGCACTGAGCACCCAGCACCCTGAGTACTGAGCATCCAGCACCCGAGCACTGAGCACCCAGCACCCTGAGTACTGAGCACTGAGCACCCAGCACCCCGAGCACTGAGCACCCAGCACCCTGTGTACTGAGAACTGAGTACCCAGCACCCCGAGCACTGAGCACCCAGCACCCTGAGCACTGAGCACCCTGAGTACTGAGCACCCAGCACCCTGAGCACTGAGCACCCAGCACCCCGAGCACTGAGCACCCAGCACCCAGAGCACTGAGCACTGAGCACCCTGAGTACTGAGCACTGAGCACCCTGAGCACTGAGCACCGAGCACCCTGAGTACTGAGCACTGAGCACCCAACACCCCAAGCACTGAGCACCATGAGCACTGAGCACCCAGCACCCCAAGCACTGAGCACCCTGAGTACTGAGCACCCAGCACCCTGAGTAATGAGCACTGAGCACACAGCACCCCGAGCACTGAGCACCCAGCACCCTGTGTACTGAGCACTGAGTACCCAGTACCCCGAGCACTGCGACCCAGCACCCTGAGCACTGAGCACCCAGCACCCCGAGTACTGAGCACCCAGCACCCCGAGCATGGGGCACCCAGCACCCTGAGCACTGAGCACCCAGCACCCCGAGCAATGAGCACCCAGCACCCTGAGTACTAAGCACCCAGCACCCCGAGTACTGAGCATCCAGCAACCTGAGCACTGAGCACCGAGCACCCTGAGTACTGAGCACTGAGCACACTGAGCACTGAGCACCGAGCACCCTGAGTACTGAGCACTGAGCACCCAACACCCCAAGCACTGAGCACCCTGAGCACTGAGCACCCAGCACCCGAAGCACTGAGCACCCTGAGTACTGAGCACCCAGCACCCTGAGTAATGAGCACCCAGCACCCTGAGTACTGAGCACCCAGCTCCCTGAGTACTGAGCACCCAGCACCCCGAGCACTGAGCACCCAGCACCCTGAGTACTGAGCACTGAGCACACAGCACCCCGAGCACTGAGCACCCAGCACACTCTGTACTGAGCACTGAGTACCCAGTACCCCGAGCACTGCGACCCAGCATCCTGAGCATTGAGCACCCAGCACCCCGAGTACTGAGCACCCAGCACCCCGAGCATGGGGCACCCAGCACCCTGAGCACTGAGCACCCAGCACCCCGAGCAATGAGCACCCAGCACCCTGAGTACTGAGCACCGAGCACCCCGAGTACTGAGCACCCAGCAACCTGAGCACTGAGCACCCAGCACCCCCAGCAATGAGCACCCAGCACCCCGAGCACTGAGCACCCAGCACCCCGAGCACTGAGCACTCAGCACCCCGAGCACTGAGCACCCAGCACCCTGAGCACTGGGCACTGAGCACTGAGCACCCTGAGCACTGAGCACCCAGAAACCTGAGCACTGAGCACCCAGCATCCTGAGCACTGAGTACTGAGCACCCAGCACGCTGAGCACTGAGCACCCAGCACCCTGAGTACTGAGCACTGAGCACCCCGATTACTGAGCACCCAGCACCCTGAGCGCTGAGCACCCAGCACCCTGAGCACTGAGCACCCAGCACCATGAGTACTGAGCACCGTGCACCCTGAGCACCGAGCACCCAGCACCCTGAGTACTAAGCACCCAGGACCCTGAGTACTGAGCACCCAGCACCCTGAGTACTGAGCACCCTGAGCACTGAGCACCCTGAGTACTGAGCACCCAGCACCCTGAGCACTGAGCACCCAGCACCCCGAGCACTGAGCACCCAGCACCCAGAGCACTGAGCACTGAGCACACTGAGTACTGAGCACTGAGCACCCTGAGCACTGAGCACCGAGCACCCTGAGTACTGAGCACTGAGCACCCTGAGCACTGAGCACCCTGCACCCTGAGTACTGAGCACCCAGCACCCTGAGCACTGAGGACCGAGCACCCTGAGTACTAAGCACCCAGCACCCTGAGTACTGAGCACCCAGCACCCTGAGCACTGAGCACCCAGCACGCTGAGTACTGAGCACTGAGCACCCTGAGTACTGAGCACCGAGCACCCTGAGCACTGAGCACCCAGCACGCTGAGTAATGAGCACTGAGCACCCTGAGCACTGAGCACCCAGCACCCTGAGTACTGAGCACCGAGCACCCTGAGTACTGAGCATCCAGCACTCTGAGCACTGAGCACCCAGCACCCTGAGCACTGAGACACCCAGCAACCCGAGCACTGAGCACCCAGCAATCCGAGCACTGAGCACCCTGCACCCTGAGCACTGAGCCTGAGCACCCTGAGTACTGAGCACTGAGCACCCTGAGTACTGAGCACCGATCACCCTGAGTACTGAGCACCCAGAACCCCGAGCACTGAGCACCGAGCACCCTGAGCACTGAGCACCCAGCACCCTGAGTACTAAGCACCCAGGACCCTGAGTACTGAGCACCCAGCACCCTGAGTACTGAGCACCCATCACCCTGAGTACTGAGCACCCAGCGTACTGAGCACCGAGCACCCCGAGCACTGAGCACCCAGCACCCTGAGTACTGAGCACCCAGCACCCTGCGCACTGAGCACCCAGCACCCTGAGTACTGAGCACCGAGCACCCTGAGTACTGAGCACCCAGCACCCTGAGTACTGAGCACCCAGCACCCTGAGCACTGAGCACCCAGCACCCTGAGTACTGAGCACTGAGCACCCCGAGTACTGAGCACCGAGCACACCGAGCACTGAGCACCCAGCACCCCGAGCACAGAGCACACTGTGTACTGAGCACCCAGCACCCTGAGCACTGAGCACCCAGCACCCTGAGCACTGAGCACCCAGCACCCTGAGCACTGAGCACCCAGCACACTGAGTACTGAGCACCCAGCACCCTGAGCACTGAGCAACCTTAGTACTGAGCACTGAGCAACCTGAGTACTGAGCACTGAGCACCCTGAGTACTGAGCACCCAGCACCCTGAGTACTGAGCACCCAGCACCCCGAGCAATGAGCACCCAGCACCCTGAGTACTGAGCACCCAGCACCCTGAGTACTGAGCACCCAGCACACCGAGTACTGAGCATCCAGCAACCTGAGAACCGAGCAGCCAGCACCCCCAGCAATGAGCACCCAGCATCCTGAGTACTGAGCACCCAGCACCCCCAGCAATGAGCAACCAGCACCCTGAGTACTGAGCACCCAGCACCCCGAGTACTGAGATCCCAGCAACCTGAGAACCGAGCAGCCAGCACCCCGAGCGCTGAACACCCAGCACCCTGAGCACTGAGCACCCAGCACCCTGAGTACTGAGCACTGAGCACTCCGAGTACTGAGCACCCAGCACCCCGAGCACTGAGCACCCAGCACCCTGAGTACTGAGCACCCAGCACCCTGAGTACTGAGCACCCAGCACCCTGAGCACTGAGCACCCAGCACCCTGAGTACTAAGCACCCAACACCCAAAGCACTGAGCACCCTGAGTACTGAGCACCCAGCACCCCAAGCACTGAGCACCCCGAGCACTGAACAGCCAGCACCCTGAGTACTGAGCACCGAGCACCCTGAGTACTGAGCAGCCAGCACCCTGAGTACTGAGCACCCAGCATACTGAGCACCGAGCACCCAGCACCCTGAGTACTGAGCACACAGCACCCTGAGCACTGAGCACCCAGCACCCTGAGTACTGAGCACCGAGCACCCTGAGTACTGAGCACCCAGCACCCCGAGCACTGAGCACCCAGCACCCTGAGCACTGAGAACCCAGCATACTGCGTATTGAGCACCCAGCACCCTGAGTACTGAGCACCCAGCACCCTGAGCACTGAGCACCCAGCACCCTGAGTACTGAGCATCCAGCACCCCGAGCACTGAGCACCCAGCACCCTGAGTACTGAGCACTGAGCACCCAGCACCCCGAACACTGAGCACCCAGCACCCTGTGTACTGAGAACTGAGTACCCAGCACCCTGAGCACTGAGCACCCAGCACCCTGAGCACTGAGCACCCTGAGTACTGAGCACCCAGCACCCTGAGCACTGAGCACCCAGCACCCCGAGCACGGAGCACCCAGCACCCAGAGCACTGAGCACTGAGCACCCTGAGTACTGAGCACTGAGCACCCTGAGCACTGAGCACCGAGCACCCTGAGTACTGAGCACTGAGCACCCCAAGCACTGATCACCCTGAGTACTGAGCACCCAGCACCCTGAGTAATGAGCACCCAGCACCCTGAGTACTGAGCACCCAGCTCCCTGAGTACTGAGCACCCAGCACCCCGAGCACTGAGCACCCAGCTCCCTGAGTACTGAGCACTGAGCACACAGCACCCCGAGCACTGAGCACCCAGCACCCTGTGTACTGAGCACTGAGTACCCAGTACCCCGAGCACTGCGACCCAGCACCCTGAGCACTGAGCACCCAGCACCCCGAGTACTGAGCACCCAGCACCCCGAGCATGGGGCACCCAGCACCCTGAGCACTGAGCACCCAGCACCCCGAGCAATGAGCACCCAGCACCCTGAGTACTGAGCACCGAGCACCCCGAGTACTGAGCATCCAGCAACCTGAGCACTGAGCACCCAGCACCCCCAGCAATGAGCACGCAGCACCCTGAGTACTGAGCACCCACCACCCCGAGTACTGAGCACCCAGCAACCTGAGAACCGAGCAGCCAGCACCCCCAGCAATGAGCACCCAGCACCCTGAGTACTGAGCACCCAGCACCCCCAGCAATGAGCAACCAGCACCCTGAGTACTGAGCACCCAGCATCCCGAGTACTGAGCACCCAGCAACCTGAGAACCGAGCAGCCAGCACCCCGAGCGCTGAGCACCCAGCACCCTGAGCACTGAGCACCCAGCACCCTGAGTACTGAGCACTGAGCACCCCGAGTACTGAGCACCCAGCACCCCGAGCACTGAGCACCCAGCACCCTGAGTACTGAGCACCCAGCACCCTGAGTACTGAGCACCCAGCACCCTGAGCACTGAGCACCCAGCACCCTGAGTACTAAGCACCCAACACCCCAAGCACTGAGCACCCTGAGTACTGAGCACCCAGCACCCCAAGCACTGAGCACCCCGAGCACTGAACAGCCAGCACCCTGAGTACTGAGCACCGAGCACCCTGAGTACTGAGCAGCCAGCACCCTGAGTACTGAGCACCCAGCATACTGAGCACCGAGCACCCAGCACCCTGAGTACTGAGCACACAGCACCCTGAGCACTGAGCACCCAGCACCCTGAGTACTGAGCACCGAGCACCCTGAGTACTGAGCACCCAGCACCCCGAGCACTGAGCACCCAGCACCCTGAGCACTGAGAACCCAGCATACTGCGTATTGAGCACCCAGCACCCTGAGTACTGAGCACCCAGCACCCTGAGCACTGAGCACCCAGCACCCTGAGTACTGAGCATCCAGAACCCCGAGCACTGAGCACCCAGCACCCTGAGTACTGAGCACTGAGCACCCAGCACCCCGAGCACTGAGCACCCAGCACCCTGTGTACTGAGCACTGAGTACCCAGCACCCCGAGCACTGAGCACCCAGCACCCTGAGCACTGAGCACCCTGAGTACTGAGCACCCAGCACCCTGAGCACTGAGCACCCAGCACCCCGAGCACTGAGCACCCAGCACCCAGAGCACTGAGCACTGAGCAACCTAAGTACTGAGCACTGAGCACCCTGAGCACTGAGCACCGAGCACCCTGAGTACTGAGCACTGAGCACCCAACACCCCAAGCAATGAGCACCCTGAGCACTGAGCACCCAGCACCCCAAGCACTGAGCACCCTGAGTACTGAGCACCCAGCACCCTGAGTAATGAGCACCCAGCTCCCTGAGTACTGAGCACCCAGCTCCCTGAGTACTGAGCACCCAGCACCCCGAGCACTGAGCACCCAGCACCCTGAGTACTGAGCACTGAGCACACAGCACCCCGAGCACTGAGCACCCAGCACCCTGTGTACTGAGCACTGAGTACCCAGTACCCCGAGCACTGCGACCCAGCACCCTGAGCACTGAGCACCCAGCACTCCGAGTACTGAGCACCCAGCACCCCGAGCATGGGGCACCCAGCACCCAGAGCACTGAGCACCCAGCACCCCGAGCAATGAGCACCCAGCACCCTGAGTACTGAGCACCCAGCACCCCGAGTACTGAGCACCCAGCAACCTGAGAACCGAGCAGCCAGCACCCCCAGCAATGAGCACCCAGCACCCTGAGTACTGAGCACCCAGCACCCCTAGCAATGAGCACCCAGCACCCTGAGTACTGAGCACCCAGCATCCCGAGTACTGAGCACGCAGCAACCTGAGAACCGAGCAGCCAGCACCCCGAGCGCTGAGCACCCAGCACCCTGAGCACTAAGCACCCAGCACCCTGAGTACTGAGCACTGAGCACCCCGAGTACTGAGCACCCAGCACCCCGAGCACTGAGCACCCAGCACCCTGAGTACTGAGCACCCAGCACCCTGAGTACTGAGCACCCAGCACCCTGAGCACTGAGCACCCAGCACCCTGAGTACTAAGCACCCAACACCCCAAGCACTGAGCACCCTGAGTACTGAGCACCCAGCACCCCAAGCACTGAGCACCCCGAGTACTGAGCACCCAGCACCCCGAGCACTGAGCACCCAGCACCCTGAGTACTGAGCACCCAGCACCCTGAGTACTGAGCACCCAGCACCCTGAGCACTGAGCACCCAGCACCCTGAGTACTAAGCACCCAACACCCAAAGCACTGAGCACCCTGAGTACTGAGCACCCAGCACCCCAAGCACTGAGCACCCCGAGCACTGAACAGCCAGCACCCTGAGTACTGAGCACCGAGCACCCTGAGTACTGAGCAGCCAGCACCCTGAGTACTGAGCACCCAGCATACTGAGCACCGAGCACCCAGCACCCTGAGTACTGAGCACACAGCACCCTGAGCACTGAGCACCCAGCACCCTGAGTACTGAGCACCGAGCACCCTGAGTACTGAGCACCCAGCACCCCGAGCACTGAGCACCCAGCACCCTGAGCACTGAGAACCCAGCATACTGCGTATTGAGCACCCAGCACCCTGAGTACTGAGCACCCAGCACCCTGAGCACTGAGCACCCAGCACCCTGAGTACTGAGCATCCAGCACCCCGAGCACTGAGCACCCAGCACCCTGAGTACTGAGCACTGAGCACCCAGCACCCCGAGCACTGAGCACCCAGCACCCTGTGTACTGAGAACTGAGTACCCAGCACCCTGAGCACTGAGCACCCAGCACCCTGAGCACTGAGCACCCTGAGTACTGAGCACCCAGCACCCTGAGCACTGAGCACCCAGCACCCCGAGCACGGAGCACCCAGCACCCAGAGCACTGAGCACTGAGCACCCTGAGTACTGAGCACTGAGCACCCTGAGCACTGAGCACCGAGCACCCTGAGTACTGAGCACTGAGCACCCCAAGCACTGATCACCCTGAGTACTGAGCACCCAGCACCCTGAGTAATGAGCACCCAGCACCCTGAGTACTGAGCACCCAGCTCCCTGAGTACTGAGCACCCAGCACCCCGAGCACTGAGCACCCAGCTCCCTGAGTACTGAGCACTGAGCACACAGCACCCCGAGCACTGAGCACCCAGCACCCTGTGTACTGAGCACTGAGTACCCAGTACCCCGAGCACTGCGACCCAGCACCCTGAGCACTGAGCACCCAGCACCCCGAGTACTGAGCACCCAGCACCCCGAGCATGGGGCACCCAGCACCCTGAGCACTGAGCACCCAGCACCCCGAGCAATGAGCACCCAGCACCCTGAGTACTGAGCACCGAGCACCCCGAGTACTGAGCATCCAGCAACCTGAGCACTGAGCACCCAGCACCCCCAGCAATGAGCACGCAGCACCCTGAGTACTGAGCACCCACCACCCCGAGTACTGAGCACCCAGCAACCTGAGAACCGAGCAGCCAGCACCCCCAGCAATGAGCACCCAGCACCCTGAGTACTGAGCACCCAGCACCCCCAGCAATGAGCAACCAGCACCCTGAGTACTGAGCACCCAGCATCCCGAGTACTGAGCACCCAGCAACCTGAGAACCGAGCAGCCAGCACCCCGAGCGCTGAGCACCCAGCACCCTGAGCACTGATCACCCAGCACCCTGAGTACTGAGCACTGAGCACCCCGAGTACTGAGCACCCAGCACCCCGAGCACTGAGCACCCAGCACCCTGAGTACTGAGCACCCAGCACCCTGAGTACTGAGCACCCAGCACCCTGAGCACTGAGCACCCAGCACCCTGAGTACTAAGCACCCAACACCCCAAGCACTGAGCACCCTGAGTACTGAGCACCCAGCACCCCAAGCACTGAGCACCCCGAGCACTGAACAGCCAGCACCCTGAGTACTGAGCACCGAGCACCCTGAGTACTGAGCAGCCAGCACCCTGAGTACTGAGCACCCAGCATACTGAGCACCGAGCACCCAGCACCCTGAGTACTGAGCACACAGCACCCTGAGCACTGAGCACCCAGCACCCTGAGTACTGAGCACCGAGCACCCTGAGTACTGAGCACCCAGCACCCCGAGCACTGAGCACCCAGCACCCTGAGCACTGAGAACCCAGCATACTGCGTATTGAGCACCCAGCACCCTGAGTACTGAGCACCCAGCACCCTGAGCACTGAGCACCCAGCACCCTGAGTACTGAGCATCCAGAACCCCGAGCACTGAGCACCCAGCACCCTGAGTACTGAGCACTGAGCACCCAGCACCCCGAGCACTGAGCACCCAGCACCCTGTGTACTGAGCACTGAGTACCCAGCACCCCGAGCACTGAGCACCCAGCACCCTGAGCACTGAGCACCCTGAGTACTGAGCACCCAGCACCCTGAGCACTGAGCACCCAGCACCCCGAGCACTGAGCACCCAGCACCCAGAGCACTGAGCACTGAGCACCCTAAGTACTGAGCACTGAGCACCCTGAGCACTGAGCACCGAGCACCCTGAGTACTGAGCACTGAGCACCCAACACCCCAAGCAATGAGCACCCTGAGCACTGAGCACCCAGCACCCCAAGCACTGAGCACCCTGAGTACTGAGCACCCAGCACCCTGAGTAATGAGCACCCAGCTCCCTGAGTACTGAGCACCCAGCTCCCTGAGTACTGAGCACCCAGCACCCCGAGCACTGAGCACCCAGCACCCTGAGTACTGAGCACTGAGCACACAGCACCCCGAGCACTGAGCACCCAGCACCCTGTGTACTGAGCACTGAGTACCCAGTACCCCGAGCACTGCGACCCAGCACCCTGAGCACTGAGCACCCAGCACTCCGAGTACTGAGCACCCAGCACCCCGAGCATGGGGCACCCAGCACCCAGAGCACTGAGCACCCAGCACCCCGAGCAATGAGCACCCAGCACCCTGAGTACTGAGCACCCAGCACCCCGAGTACTGAGCACCCAGCAACCTGAGAACCGAGCAGCCAGCACCCCCAGCAATGAGCACCCAGCACCCTGAGTACTGAGCACCCAGCACCCCTAGCAATGAGCACCCAGCACCCTGAGTACTGAGCACCCAGCATCCCGAGTACTGAGCACGCAGCAACCTGAGAACCGAGCAGCCAGCACCCCGAGCGCTGAGCACCCAGCACCCTGAGCACTAAGCACCCAGCACCCTGAGTACTGAGCACTGAGCACCCCGAGTACTGAGCACCCAGCACCCCGAGCACTGAGCACCCAGCACCCTGAGTACTGAGCACCCAGCACCCTGAGTACTGAGCACCCAGCACCCTGAGCACTGAGCACCCAGCACCCTGAGTACTAAGCACCCAACACCCCAAGCACTGAGCACCCTGAGTACTGAGCACCCAGCACCCCAAGCACTGAGCACCCCGAGCACTGAGCAGCCAGCACCCTGAGTACTGAGCACCGAGCACCCTGAGTACTGAGCAGCCAGCACCCTGAGTACTGAGCACCCAGCATACTGAGCACCGAGCACCCAGCACCCTGAGTACTGAGCACACAGCACCCTGAGCACTGAGCACCCAGCACCCTGTGTACTGAGCACCGAGCACCCTGAGTACTGAGCACCCAGCACCCCGAGCACTGAGCACCCAGCAACCTGAGCACTGAGCACCCAGCACCCTGAGTACTGAGCATCCAGCACCCCGAGCACTGAGCACCCAGCACCATGAGTACTGAGCACTGAGCACCCAGCACCCCGAGCACTGAGCACCCAGCACCCTGTGTACTGAGCACTGAGTACCCAGCACCCCGAGCACTGAGCACCCAGCACCCTGAGCACTGAGCACCCTGAGTACTGAGCACCCAGCACCCTGAGCACTGAGCACCCAGCACCCCGAGCACTGAGCACCCAGCACCCTGAGTACTGAGCACCCAGCATACTGAGCACCGAGCACCCAGCACCCTGAGTACTGAGCACACAGCACCCTGAGCACTGAGCACCCAGCACCCTGAGTACTGAGCACCGAGCACCCTGAGTACTGAGCACCCAGCACCCCGAGCACTGAGCACCCAGCACCCTGAGCACTGAGAACCCAGCATAATGCGTATTGAGCACCCAGCACCCTGAGTACTGAGCACCCAGCACCCTGAGCACTGAGCACCCAGCACCCTGAGTACTGAGCATCCAGAACCCCGAGCACTGAGCACCCAGCACCCTGAGTACTGAGCACTGAGCACCCAGCACCCCGAGCACTGAGCACCCAGCACCCTGTGTACTGAGCACTGAGTACCCAGCACCCCGAGCACTGAGAACCCAGCACCCTGAGCACTGAGCACCCTGAGTACTGAGCACCCAGCACCCTGAGCACTGAGCACCCAGCACCCCGAGCACTGAGAACCCAGCACCCAGAGCACTGAGCACTGAGCACCCTGAGTACTGAGCACTGAGCACCCTGAGCACTGAGCACCGAGCACCCTGAGTACTGAGCACTGAGCACCCAACACCCCAAGCAATGAGCACCCTGAGCACTGAGCACCCAGCACCCCAAGCACTGAGCACCCTGAGTACTGAGCACCCAGCACCCTGAGTAATGAGCACCCAGCTCCCTGAGTACTGAGCACCCAGCTCCCTGAGTACTGAGCACCCAGCACCCCGAGCACTGAGCACCCAGCACCCTGAGTACTGAGCACTGAGCACACAGCACCCCGAGCACTGAGCACCCAGCACCCTGTGTACTGAGCACTGAGTACCCAGTACCCCGAGCACTGCGACCCAGCACCCTGAGCACTGAGCACCCAGCACTCCGAGTACTGAGCACCCAGCACCCCGAGCATGGGGCACCCAGCACCCAGAGCACTGAGCACCCAGCACCCCGAGCAATGAGCACCCAGCACCCTGAGTACTGAGCACCCAGCACCCCGAGTACTGAGCACCCAGCAACCTGAGAACCGAGCAGCCAGCACCCCCAGCAATGAGCACCCAGCACCCTGAGTACTGAGCACCCAGCACCCCTAGCAATGAGCACCCAGCACCCTGAGTACTGAGCACCCAGCATCCCGAGTACTGAGCACGCAGCAACCTGAGAACCGAGCAGCCAGCACCCCGAGCGCTGAGCACCCAGCACCCTGAGCACTAAGCACCCAGCACCCTGAGTACTGAGCACTGAGCACCCCGAGTACTGAGCACCCAGCACCCCGAGCACTGAGCACCCAGCACCCTGAGTACTGAGCACCCAGCACCCTGAGTACTGAGCACCCAGCACCCTGAGCACTGAGCACCCAGCACCCTGAGTACTAAGCACCCAACACCCCAAGCACTGAGCACCCTGAGTACTGAGCACCCAGCACCCCAAGCACTGAGCACCCCGAGCACTGAGCAGCCAGCACCCTGAGTACTGAGCACCGAGCACCCTGAGTACTGAGCAGCCAGCACCCTGAGTACTGAGCACCCAGCATACTGAGCACCGAGCACCCAGCACCCTGAGTACTGAGCACACAGCACCCTGAGCACTGAGCACCCAGCACCCTGTGTACTGAGCACCGAGCACCCTGAGTACTGAGCACCCAGCACCCCGAGCACTGAGCACCCAGCAACCTGAGCACTGAGCACCCAGCACCCTGAGTACTGAGCATC
>NW_024543809.1:0-19582 GCF_018167655.1 Microtus oregoni | reverse complement strand
GATCACCCTGAGCACTGAGCACCCAGCACCCTGAGTACTGAGCAGCCAACGTACTGAGCACCGAGCACACCGAGCACTGAGCACCCAGCACCCTGAGTACTGAGCAACGAGCACCCTGAGCACTGAGCACCCAGCACCCGGAGTACTGAGCACCGAGCACCCCGAGCACTGAGCACCCAGCGCCCAGAGCACTGAGCACCCAGCACACTGAGCACTGAGCACCCAGCAACCGTAGCACTGAGCACCCAGCACCCCGAGCAATGAGCACCCAGCACCCTGAGTACTGAGCACCCAGCACCCCGAGTCCTGAGCACCCAGAAACCTGAGCACCGAGCACCCAGCACCCCGAGCACTGAGCACCCAGCACCCTGAGCACTGAGCACCCAGAACCCTGAGCACTGAGCACCCAGCACCCCGAGCACTGAGCACCCAGCACCCCGAGCACTGAGCACCCAGCACCCTGAGTCCTCAGCACCCAGCACCCTGAGCACTGAGGAACCAGCACCCTGAGTACTGAGCACCCTGCACCCCAAGCACTGAGCACCCTGAG
Organism: Microtus oregoni; assembly: GCF_018167655.1. Lineage (NCBI taxonomy): Eukaryota > Metazoa > Chordata > Mammalia > Rodentia > Cricetidae > Microtus > Microtus oregoni. The sequence continues at coordinate 19,032 of NW_024543809.1, read as the reverse complement.
TACTGAGCACCCAGCACCCCAAGCACTGAGCACCCTGAGTACTGAGCACCCAGCACCCTGATTAATGAGCACCCAGCACCCCGAGCACTGTGCACCCAGCACCCTGAGTACTGAGCACCGAGCACCCTGAGTACTGAGCACCCAGCACCCTGAGTACTGAGCACCCCAGCGTACTGAGCACCCAGCACCCTGATTAATGAGCACCCAGCACCCCGAGCACTGAACACCCAGCACCCTGAGCACTGAGCACCGAGCACCCTGAGCACTGAGCACCCTGCACCCTGTGGACTGAGTACCCAGCACCCCGAGCACTGAGCACCCAGCACCCTGAGCACTGAGCACCCTGAGTACTGAGCACTGAGCACCCCTGAGTACTGAGCACTGAGCACCCTGAGTACTGAGCACCCAGCACCCTGAGTACTCAGCACCCATCAACCTGAGCACTGAGCACCGAGCACCCTGAGCACTGAGCACCCAGCACCCTTAGCACTAAGCACCCAGCACCCTGAGCACTGAGCACCCAGCACCCTGAGTACTGATCACCCTGAGTACTGAGCACACAGCACCCTGAGCACTGAGCACCCAGCACCCTGAGCACTGAGCACCCAGCACCCTGAGCACTGAGCACCCTGAGTACTGAGCACCCTGAGTACTGAGCACTGAGCACCCTGAGTACTGAGCACCCAGCACCCTGATTAATGAACACCCAGCACCCTGATCAATGAGCACCCTGTGTACTGAGCACCCAGCACCCTGAGCACTGAGCACCGAGCACCCCGAGCACTGAGCACCCAGCACCCGGAGTACTGAGCACACAGCACCCTGAGTACTAAGCACCGAGCACCCTGAGTAATGAGCACCCAGTAACCTGAGCACTGAACACACAGCACCCTGAGTACTGAGCACCCCGAGCACAGAGCACCCAGCACCCTGAGCACTGAGGACCCAGCAACCTGAGTACTGAGCACCCAGCACCCTTAGCACTGAGCACCCAGCACCCTGAGTACTGAGCACCCAGCACCCTGAGCACTGAGCACCCAGCACCCTGAGTACTGAGCATAGAGCACACCGAGCACTGAGCACCCAGCACCCTGAGTACTGAGCACTGAGCACGCAGCACCCCGAGCACTGAGCAATCAGCACCCTGTGTACTGAGCACTGAGTACCCAGCACCCCGAGCACTGAGCACCCAGCACCCTGAGCACTGAGCACCCTGAGTACTGAGCACCCAGCACCCTGAGTACTGAGCACCGAGCACCCCGAGTACTGAGCACCCAGCACCCCGAGCACTGAGCACCCAGCACCCTGAGCACTGAGCACCCAGCACCCCAAGCACTGAGAACCCAGCACCCTGAGTACTGAGTACTGAGCACCCTGAGTACTGAGCACCCAGCACCCTGAGCACTGAGCACCCAGCACCCTGAGTACTGATCACAGAGCATCCCGAGCACTGAGCACCCAGCACCCTGAGTACTGAGCACCCAGCACCAAAAGTAATGAGCACCGAGCATCCTGAGCACTGAGCACCGAGCACCCCGAGCACTGAGCACCCAGCACCCTGAGTACTGAGTATGCAGCACCAAGAGTACTGAGCAGCAAGCACCCCGAGCACTGAGCACCCAGCACCCTGAGTAATGAGCACCTAGCACCCCGAGTACTGAGCACCCAGAACGTGAGTACTGAGCACTCAGCACCCTGTGTACTGAGCACCCAGCACCCTGAGCACTGAGCACAAAGCACGCTGAGTACTGAGCACCCTGAGTACTGAGCACCGAGGACCCTGAGCACTGAGCACCCAGCACCCGAGCACTGAGCACCCAGCACCCCGAGAATGAGCACCCAGCACCCTGAGTACTGAGAACCGAGCACCCTGAGTACTGAGCACCCAGCACGCTGAGCACTGAGCACCCAGCACCCCGAGTACTGAGCACCCAGCACCCCGAACACTGAGCACCCAGGACCCCGAGAATGAGCACCCAGCACCCTGAGTACTGAGCACCCAGCACCCGCAGTACTGAGCACCCAGCACCCCGAGCACTGAGCACCCTGAATACTGAGCACCCAGCACCCTGAGTAATGTGCACTAAGCACCCAGAGCGCTGAGCACCCAGGACCCTGAGCACTGAGTACTGAGCACCCACCACCCTGAGTACTCAGCACCGAGCTCCCTGAGCACTGAGCACCCAGCACCCTGAGTACTGAGCACCCAGCACCCTGAGTACTGAGCACCCAGCACCCTGAGTACTGAGCAACCCGAGCACTGAGCACCCAGGTGCCTCAGTACTGAGCACCCTGAGGACTGAGCCCCGATCACCCTGAGCACTGAGCACCCAGCACCCTGAGTACTGAGCACCGAGCACCCTGAGCACTGAGCACCGAGCACCCTGAGTACTGAGCACCGAGCACACCGAGCACTGAGCACCCAGCACCCTGAGTACTGAGCACACAGCACCCTGAGTACTGAGCACCGAGCACCCCAAGTACTGAGCACCCAGCACCCTGAGCACTCAGCACCCAGCACCCCGAGCACTGAGCACCCAGCACCCTGAGTACTGAGCTCCCAGCACCCCGATCCCTGAGCACCCAGCACCCTGAGTACTGAGCACCCTGAGTACTGAACACCCAGCACCCTGATTAATGAGCACCCAGCACCCCGAGCACTGAGCACCCAGCACCCTGAGTACTGAGCACCCAGCACCCTGAGTACTGAGCACCCAGCGTTCTGAGCACCGAGCACCCAGCACCCTGAGTACTGAGCACCCAGCAACCTGAGCACTGAGCACCCAGCACCCTGAGTACAGAGCACCGAGCACCCCGAGTACTGAGTACCCAGCACCCCGAGCACTGAGCACACAGCAGCCCGAGCACTGAGCACCCAGCACACCGAGCACTCAGCACCCAGCACCCCGAGCACTGAGCACCCAGCACACCGAGCACTGAGCACCCAGCACCCCGAGCACCGAGCACCATGAGTACTAAGCACCGAGCACCCTGAGCACTGAGCACCCAGCACCCTGAGCACTGAGCACCCAGCACCCTGAGTACTGAGCACCCAGCACCCTGAGCACTGAGCACCCAGCACCCTGAGCACAGAGCACCCAGCACGCTGAGTACTGAGCACTGAGCACCCTGAGTACTGAGCACCGAGCACCCTGAGCACTGAGCACCCAGCACGCTGAGTACTGAGCACTGAGCACCCTGAGTACTGAGCACCGAGCACCCTGAGTACTGAGCACCCAGCACTCTGAGCACTGAGCACCCAGCACCCTGAGCACTGAGCACCCAGCACCCCGATCACTGAGCACCCAGCACCCCGAGCACTGAGCACCCAGCACCCCGAGCACTGAGCACTGAGCACCCTGCGTACTGAGCACTGAGCACCCTGAGAACTGAGCACCGAGCACGCTGAGTACTGAGCACCCAGCACCCCGAGCACTGAGCACCGAGCACCCTGAGTACTGAGCACCCAGCACACCGAGTACTGAGCACCCAGCACCCTGAGTACTGAGCACCCAGCACCCCGAGCACAGAGCACCGAGCACCCCGAGCACTGAACACCCAGCACCCCGAGCACTGAGCACCCAGCACCCTGAGTACTAATCACCCAGCACTCTGATTACTGAGCACCCAGCACCCTGAGTACTGAGCACCCAGCACCCTGAGTACTGAGCACCCAGCAACCTGAGCACTGAGCACCGAGCACCCTGAGCACTGAGCACCCAGCACCCTGAGCACTGAGCACCCTGAGTACTGAGCACTGAGCACCCTGAGTACTGAGCACCCAGCACCCTGAGTACTGAGCACCCAGCACGCTGAGCAATGAGCACCCTGAGTACTGAGCACCCAGCACCCTGAGCACTGAGCACCGAGCACCCCGAGCACTGAGCACCCAGCACCCGGATTACTGAGCACCCAGCACCCTGAGTACTAAGCACCGAGCACCCTGAGTACTGAGCACCCAGTAACCTGAGCACTGAACACACAGCACCCTGAGTACTGAGCACCCCGAGCACTGAGAACCCAGCACCCTGAGCACTGAGGACCCAGCACACTGAGTACTGAGCATCCAGCACCCTGAGCACTGAGCACCCAGCACATTGAGTACTGAGCACCCAGCACCCTGAGATCTGAGCACCCTGAGTACTGAGCACCCAGCACCCTGAGCACTGAGCACCCAGCACCCCGAGCACTGAGCACCCAGCACCCAGAGCACTGAGCACCGAGCACCCTGAGTACTGAGCACTGAGCACCCTGAGCACTGAGCACCCAGCACCCTGATTACTGAGCACCCAGCACCCTGAGCACTGAGGACCGAGCACCCTGAGTACTAAGCACCCAGCACCCTGAGTACTGAGCACCCAGCACCCTGTGCACTGAGCACACAGCACGCTGAGTACTGAGCACTGAGCACCCTGAGTACTGAGCACCGAGCACCCTGAGCACGGAGCACCCAGCACGCTGAGTACTGATCACTGAGCACCCTGAGTACTGAGCACCGAGGACCCTGAGCACTGAGCACCCAGCACCCTGAGTACTGAGCACCGAGCACCCCGAGTACTGAGCACCGAGCACCCCGAGCACTGAGCACCCAGCACCCTGAGTACTGAGCACCCAGCACCAAGAGTACTGAGCAGCGAGCACCCCTAGCACTGAGCACCCAGCACCCTGAGTAATGAGCACCCAGCACCCCGAGTACTGAGCACCCAGCACCGTGAGTACTGAGCACCCAGCACCCTGAGCACTGAGCACAAAGCACGCTGATTACTGAGCACCCTGAGTACTGAGCACCGAGGACCCTGAGCACTGAGCACCCAGCACCCCGAGAATGAGCACCCAGCACCCTGAGTACTGAGAACCGAGCACCCGGAGTACTGAGCACCCAGCACGCTGAGCACTGAGCACCCAGCACCCCGAGCACTGAGCACCCAGCACCCCGAGCACTGAGCACCCAGCACCCCGAGAATGAGCACAAAGCACCCTGAGTACTGAGAACCGAGCACCCTGAGTACTGAGCACCCAGCACGCTGAGCACTGAGCACCCAGCACCCCGAGTACTGAGCACCCAGCACCCCGAGCACTGAGCACCCAGCACCCCGAGAATGACCACCCAGCACCCTGAGTACTGAGCACCCAGCACCCGGAGTACTGAGCACCCAGCACCCCGAGCACTGAGCACCCTGAATACTGAGCACCCAGCACCCTGAGTACTGAGCACCCAGCACCCAGCACCCTGAGCACTGAGCACCCAGCACGCTGAGTACTGAGCACTGAGCACCCTGAGTACTGATCACCGAGCACCCTGAGCACTGAGCACCCAGCACGCTGAGTACTGAGCACTGAGCACCCTTGCTCGGGGTGCGGGGTGCTCAGTGCTCAGTACTCAGGGTGCTGGGTGCACAGTGCTCAGGGTGCTGGGTGCTCAGTACTCAGGGTGCTGGGTGCTCAGTGCTCAGGGTGCTGGGTGCTCAGTACTCAGGGTGCTCAGTGCTCAGTACTCAGGGTGCTCCGTGCTCAGGGTGCTGGGTGCTCAGTGCTCGGGGTGCTGGGTGCTCAATGCTCAGGGTGCTGGGTGCTCAGGGCTCGGGGTGCTGGGTACTCCGTGCTCAGTACACAGGGTGCTGGGTACTCAGTGCTCAGTACTCAGGGTGCTGGGTGCTCAGTGCTCGGGGTGCTGGATGCTCAGTACTCAGGGTGCTGGGTGCTCAGTACTCAGGGTGCTCAGTGCTCAGTACTCAGGGTGCTCAGTGCTCAGTACTCAGGGTGCTCAGTGCTCGGGGTGCTGGGTGCTCAGTGCTCAGGGTGCTGGGTGCTCAGTGCTCAGGGTTCTGGGCAGTCAGTGCTCAGGGTGCTGGGTACTCAGTGCTCAGGGAGCTGGGTGCTCAGTGCTCAGGGTGCTGGGTGCTCAGTACTCAGGGTGCTCAGTGCTCAGGGTGCTGGGTGCTCAGTGCTCGGGGTGCTGGGTACTCCGTGCTAAGTACACAGGGTGCTGGGTACTCAGTGCTCAGTACTCAGGGTGCTGGGTGCTCAGTGCTCGGGGTGCTGGATGCTCAGTACTCAGGGTGCTGGGTGCTCAGTACTCAGGGTGCTTTGTCCTCAGTGCTCAGGGTGCTGGGTGCTCAGTGCTCGGGGTGCTCATTGCTCAGGGTGCTGTGTGCTCAGTACTCAGGTTGCTGGGTGCTCATTACTCTGGGTGCTGGGTGCTCAGAACTCGGGATGTTCGGTGCTCAGTGCTCAGGGTGCTGGGTGCTCAGTACTCAGGGTGCTCATTGCTCAGGGTGCTGGGTGCTCAGTACTCAGGGTGCTGGGTGCTCAGTACTCAGGGTGCTGGGTGCTCAGTACTCAGGGTGCTGGGTGCTCAGTACTCAGGGTGCTCAGTGCTCAGTACTCAGGGTGCTCAGGGCTCAGGGTGCTGGGTGCTCACTGCTCGGGGTGCTGGTTCTCAGTGCTCAGGGTGCTGGGTGCTCAGTGCTCAGGGAGCTCGGTGCTCAGTGCTCAGGGTGCTGGGTGCTCAGTACTCAGTGTGCTGGGTGCTCAGTAGGCAGGGTGCTCAGTGCTCAGTACTCAGGGTGCTCAGTGCTCAGTACTCAGGGTGCTCAGTGCTCAGGGTGCTGGGTGCTCAGTGCTCGGGGTGCTGGGTGATCAGTCCTCAGGGTGCTGGGTGTTCAGTGCTCAGGGTGCTCATTGCTCGTTGCTCGTGGTGCTGGGTGCTCAGTGCACGGGGTGCTGGGTGCTCAGTGCTCAGGGTGCTGGGTGCTCAGTACTCAGGGTGCTGGGAGCTCAGTGCTCAGGGTGCTGGGTGCTCAGTGCTCAGGGTGCTCGGTGCTTAGTACCCCGAGTGGTCGTTGCTAGGTGTGCTGGGTGCTCAGTGCTCGGGGTGCTGGGTGCTCAGTGCTCGGGGTGCTGGGTGCTCAGTACTCGGGGTGCTCGGTGCTCAGTTCTCAGGGTGCTGGGTGCTCAGTGCTCAGGGTGCTCGGTGCTCAGTACTCAGGTTGCTGGGTGCTCAGTGCTCGGGGTGCTGGTTGCTCATTACTCAGGATGCTGGGTGCTCAGTACTCAGTGTGCTCAGTGCTTGGGGTGCTGGGTGCTCAATACTCAGGGTGCTCAGTGCTTGGGGTGTTGGGTGCTCAGTACTCAGTGTGCTGGGTGCTCAATGCTCAGGGTGCTGGGTGCTCAGTACTCAGGGTGCTGGGTTCTCAGTACTCAGGGTGCTGGGTGCTCAGTGCTCGGGGTGCTGGGTGCTCAGTGCTCGGGGTTGCTGGGTGCACAGTGCTCGGGGTTGCTGGGTGCTCAGTGCTCGGGGCACTGGGTGCTCAGTGCTCGGGGTTCTGGGTGCTCAGTGCTCGGGGCGCTGGGTGCTCAGTGCTCGGGGCGCTGGGTGCTCAGTGCTCGGGGTGCTCAGAGCTCAGTACTCAGGGTGCTGGGTGCTCAGTGCTCGGGGTGCTCGGTGCTCAGTACTCAGGGTGCTGGGTACTCAGTGCTCGGGGTGCTCGGTGCTCAGTACGTTGGGTGCTCACTACTCAGGGTGCTGGGTGCTCAGTACTCAGGGTGCTGGGTGCTCAGTGCTCAGGGTGCTGGGTGCTCAGTGCTCAGGGTGCTGGGTGCTCAGTACTCAGGGTGCTGGGTGCGCAGTGCTCGGGGTGCTGGGTGCTCAGTGCTCAGGGTACTGGGTGCTCAGTGCTCAGGGTGCTGGGTGCTCAGTACTCAGGGTGCTGGGTGCTCAGTACTCAGGGTGCTGAGTGCTCAGTTCTCAGGGTGCTGGGTGATCAGTACTCGGGTGCTGGGTGCTCAGTGCTCAGGGTGCTGGGTGCTCAGTGCTCGGGGTGCTTGTCTCTCAGTGTTCAGTACTCAGGGTGCTGGGTGCTCAGTGCTCGGGGTGCTGGGTGCTCAGTGCTCAGTACTCAGGGTGCTGGGTGCTCAGTGCTCAGGGTGCTGGGTGCTCAGTACTCAGGGTGCTCAGTGCTCAGTGTGCTGGGTGCTCAGTGCTCGGGGTGCTGGATGCTCAGTGCTCGGGGTGCTGGGTGCTCAGTACTCGGGGTGCTCTGTGCTCAGTACTCAGGGTGCTGGGTGCTCAGTGCTCAGGGTGCTTTGTGCTCAGTACTCATGGTGCTGTTTGCTCGGTGCTCAGGGTGCTGGGTCCTCAGTGCTCAGGGTGCTGGGTGCTCAGTGCTCAGGGTGCTCGGTGCTTAGTACTCAGGGTGCTCGTTGCTCGGGGTGCTGGGTGCTCAGTGCTCGGGGAGCTCGGTGCTCAGTACTCAGGGTGCTGTGTGCTCAGTACTCAGGGTGCTGGGTGCTCAGTACTCATGGTGCTGGGTGCTCAGTACTCAGGGGGCTGGGTGCTCAGTGCTCAGCGTGCTGGGTGCTCAGTGCTCAGGGTGCTGGGTGCTCAGTGCTCGGAGTGCTGGGTGCTCAGTGCTCGGGGTGCTGGGTGCTCAGTGCTCACGGTGTTGGGTGCTCAGTGCTCAGTGCTCAGGGTGCTGGGTGCTCAGTACTCAGGGTGCTGGGTGCTCAGTACTCAGGGTCCTGGGTGCTCAGTGCTCAGGGTGCTGGGTGCTCAGTACTCTGGGTGTTGGGTGCTCAGTACTCAGGGTGCTGGGTGCTCAGTGCTCGGGGTGCTGGGTGCTCAGTGCTCAGGGTGCTGTGTGCTCAGTGCTCATGGTGCTGGGTTCTCAGTATTCAGGGTGCTGGGTGCTCAGTGCTCGGGGTGCTCGGTGCTCAGTACTCAAGGTGCTGGGTGCTCAGTGCTCAGGGTGCTGGATGCTCAGTTCTCAGGGTGCTCCGTGCTCAGTGCTCAGGGTGCTGGGTGCTCAGTACTCAGGGTGCTCGGTGCTCAGTACTCAGGGTTCTCAGTGCTCAGTGCTCAGGGTGCTGGGTGCTCAGTTATCAGGGTGCTCAGTGCTCAGTACTTGGAGTGCTGGGTGCTCAGTACTCAGGGTGCTCAGTGCTCAGCACTCGGGGTGCTGGGTGCTCAGTGCTCGGGGAGCTGGTTGCTCAGTGCTCGGAGTTCTGGGTGCTCAGTACTCAGGGTGCTGTGTGCTCAGTGCTCAGTACTCAGCGTGCTGGGTGCTCAGTGCTCAGAGTGTTGGGTGCTCAGTACTCAGGGTGCTGGGTGCTCAGTGCTCAGTGCTCAGGGTGCTCAGTGCTCAGGGTGCTGGGTGCTCAGGGTGCTGGGTGCTCAGTGCTCGGGGTGCTGGGTGCTCAGTGCTCAGGGTGCTGGGTGCTCAGTGCTCAGTGCTGAGGGTGCTGTGTGCTCAGTGCTCAGTGCTCAGGGGGCTGGGTGTTCAGTACTCAGGGTGCTGGTTGCTCAGTACTCAGGGTGCTTGGTGCTCAGTGCTCAGAGTGCTGGTTGCTCAGTGCTCAGGGTGCTGGGGCTCAGGACTCAGGGTGCTGGGTGCTCAGTACTCAGGGTTCTCGGTGTTCAGTACTCAGGGTGCTGGGTGCTCAGTGCCCAGGGTGCTGGGTGCTCAGTACTCAGGGTGCTGGGTGCTCAGTACTCAGGGTGCTGGGTGCTCAGTGCTCAGGGTGCTGGGTCCTCAGTACTCAGGGTGCTGGGTGCTCAGTGCTCGGGGTGCTGGGTGCTCAGTGCTCAGGGTGATCAGTGCTCAGTACTCAGGGTGCTGGGTGCTCAGTGCTCATGGTGCTGGGTGCTCAGTCCTCAGGGTGCTCAGTACTCAGGGTGCTCAGTGCTCAGTGCTCAGTACTCAGGGTGTTCAGTACTCAGGGTGCTGGGTGCTCAGTGCTCGGGGTGCTGGGTGCTCAGTACTCAGGGTGCTGGGTGCTCAGTACTCGGGGTGCTGGGTGCTCAGTACTCAGGGTGCTGGGTGCTCAGTGCTTTTGGTGCTGGGTGCTCAGTGCTCAGGGTGATCGGTGCTCAGTGCTCAGCGTGCTGGGTGCTCAGTCCTCAGGGTGCTCAGTGCTCAAGGTGCTGGGTGCTCAGTGCTCGGGGTGCTCGGTGCTCAGTACTCAGGGTGCTGAGTGCTCAGTACTCAGGGTGCTGGGTGCTCAGTACTCAGGGTGCTGGGTGCTCAGTACTCAGGTCAGAACTCAGGGTGCTGGGTGCTCAGTACTCGGGGTGCTGGGTGCTCAGTACTCAGGGTGCTGGGTGCTCAGTGCTCAGGGTGCTGGGTGCTCAGTACTCAGGGTGCTGGGTGCTTAGTACTCAGGGTGCTCAGTACTTAGGGTGCTCAGTGCTCAGTGCTCGGGGTGATGGGTGCTCAGTGCTCGGGGTGCTGGGTGCTCAGTACTCAGGGTGCTGGGTGCTCAGTGCTCAGGGTGATCAGTGCCCAGTGCTCAGGGTGCTGGGTGCTCAGTCCTCATGGTGCTCAGTACTCAGGGTGCTCGGTGCTCAGCACTCAGGGTGCTGGGTGCTCAGTGCCCAGGGTGCTGGGTGCTCAGTACTCAGGGTGCTGGGTGCTCAGTACTCAGGGTGCTGGGTGCTCAGTGCTCAGGGTGATCAGTGCTCAGTACTCAGGGTGCTGGGTGCTCAGTGCTCGGGGGGCTCGGTGCTCAGTACTCAGGGTGCTGGGTACTCAGTGCTCGGGGTGCTCGGTGCTCAGTACGTTGGGTGCTCACTACTCAGGGTGCTGGGTGCTCAGTACTCAGGGTGCTGGGTGCTCAGTGCTCAGGGTGCTGGGTGCTCAGTGCTCAGGGTGCTGGGTGCTCAGTACTCAGGGTGCTGGGTGCGCAGTGCTCGGGGTGCTGGGTGCTCAGTGCTCAGGGTGCTGGGTGCTCAGTGCTCAGGGTGCTGGGTGCTCAGTACTCAGGGTGCTGGGTGCTCAGTACTCAGGGTGCTGGGTGCTCAGTACTCAGGGTGCTGGGTGCTCAGTACTCAGGGTGCTGGGTGCTCAGTGCTCAGGGTGCTGGGTCCTCAGTACTCAGGGTGCTGGGTGCTCAGTGCTCGGGGTGCTGGGTGCTCAGTACTCAGGGTGCTGGGTGCTCAGTACTCGGGGTGCTGGGTGCTCAGTACTCAGGGTGCTGGGTGCTCAGTGCTCAAGGTGCTGGGTGCTCAGTGCTCGGGGTGCTCGGTGCTCAGTACTCAGGGTGCTGAGTGCTCAGTACTCAGGGTGCTGGGTGCTCAGTACTCAGGGTGCTGGGTGCTCAGTACTCAGGTCAGTACTCAGGGTGCTGGGTGCTCAGTACTCGGGGTGCTGGGTGCTCAGTACTCAGGGTGCTGGGTGCTCAGTGCTCAGGGTGCTGGGTGCTCAGTACTCAGGGTGCTGGGTGCTTAGTACTCAGGGTGCTCAGTACTTAGGGTGCTCAGTGCTCAGTGCTCGGGGTGCTGGGTGCTCAGTGCTCGGGGTGCTGGGTGCTCAGTACTCAGGGTGCTGGGTGCTCAGTGCTCAGGGTGATCAGTGCCCAGTGCTCAGGGTGCTGGGTGCTCAGTCCTCATGGTGCTCAGTACTCAGGGTGCTCGGTGCTCAGCACTCAGGGTGCTGGGTGCTCAGTGCCCAGCGTGCTGGGTGCTCAGTACTCAGGGTGCTGTGTGCTCAGTACTCAGGGTGCTGGGTGCTCAGTGCTCAGGGTGATCAGTGCTCAGTACTCAGGTTGCTGGGTTCTCAGTGCTCAGGGTGATGGGTGCTCAGTCCTCAGGGTGCTCAGTACTCAGGCTGCTGGGTGCTCAGTGCTCAGTACTCATGGTGCTCAGTACTCAGGGTGCTGGATGCTCAGTGCTCGGGGTGCTGGGTGCTCAGCACTCAGCGTGCTGGGTGCTCAGTGCCCAGGGTGCTGGGTGCTCAGTACTCAGGGTGCTGGGTGCTCAGTACTCAGGGTGCTGGGTGCTCAGTGCTCAGGGTGATCAGTGCTCAGTACTCAGGGTGCTGGGTGCTCATTGCTCAGGGTGCTGGGTGCTCAGTACTCAGGGTGCTCGGTGCTCAGCACTCAGGGTGCTGGGTGCTCAGTGCCCAGGGTGCTGGGTGCTCAGTACTCAGGGTGCTGGGTGCTCAGTACTCAGGGTGCTGGGTGCTCAGTGCTCAGGGTGATCAGTGCTCAGTACTCAGGGTGCTGGGTGCTCAGTACTCAGGGTGCTGGGTGCTCAGTACTCACGGTTCTGGGTTCTCAGTACTCGGGGTGCTGGGTGCTCATTACTCAGTGTGCTGGGTGCTCAGTGCTCGGGGTGCTCGGTGCTCAGTGCTCAGGATGCTCGGTGCTCAGAACTCTTGGTGCTGGGTGCTCAGTACTCAGGGTGCTGGGTGCTCAGTGCTCAGGGTGCTGGGTACTCAGTGCTCAGGGTGCTGGGTGCTCAGTATTCAGGGTGCTGGGTGCTCAGTGCTCAGGGTGCTGGGTTCTCAGTGCTCAGGGTGCTGGGTGCTCAGTACTCAGGGTGCTGGGTGCTCAGTACTCAGGGTGCTGGGTGCTCAGTGCTCGGGGTGCTGGGTGCTCAGTGCTCGGGGTGCTGGGTGCTCAGTGCTCGGGGTGCTCGGTGCTCAGTACTCAGGGAGCTGGGTGCTCAGTGCTCGATGTGCTCAGTACTCAGGGTGCTGTGTGTTCAGTGCTCAGGGTGCTGGGTGCTCAGTACTCAGGATGCTCGGTGCTTAGTACTCGGGGTGCTGGGTGCTCAGTGCTCGGGGTGCTCGGTGCTCAGTACTCAGTGCTCAGGGTGCTCAGTGCTCAGTGCTCAGGGTGCTGGGTGTTCAGTACTCAGGGTGCTTGGTGCTCAGTACTCGGGGTGCTGGGTGCTCAGTGCTCAGTACTCAGGGTGCTGGGTGCTCAGTGCTCGGGGTGCTGGGTGCTCAGTGCTCAGTACTCAGGGTGCTGGGTGCTCAGTGCTCAGGGTGCTGTGTGCTCAGTGCTCAGGGTGCTGGGTGCTCAGTGCTCAGGGTGCTGGGTACTCAGTGCTCAGGGTGCTGGGTGCTCATTCTCAGGGTGCTGGGTGCTCAGTACGCAGGTTGCTCAGTACTCTGGGTGCTCGGTGCTCAGTACTCATGGTGCTGGCTGCTCAGTACTCAGGGTGCTCGGTGCTCAGTTCTCAGGGTGCTCGGTGCTCAGTGTTTGGGGTGCTGGGTGCTCAGTACTCAGTGCTCAGGATGCTGGGTGCTCAGTGCTCAGGGTGCTGGGTGCTCAGTGCTCAGGGAGCTCAGTGGTCAGTGCTCAATACTTAGGGTGCTGGGTGCTCAGTACTCAGGGTGCTGGGTGCTCAGTGCTCGGGGTGCCCGGTGCTCAGTGCTCGGGGTGCTCGGTGCTCAGTTTTCAGGGTGCTGGGTGCTCAGTACTCACGGTGCTGGGTGCTCAGTGCTCGGGGTGCTGGGTGCTCAGTGCTCGGGGTGCTGGGTGCTCAGTGCTCGGGGTGCTGGGTGCTCAGTACTCAGGGTGCTGAGCGCTCAGTACTCAGGGTTCTGGGTGCTCAGTGCTAGGGGTGCTCGTTGCTCAGTACGTTGGGTGCTCAGTGCTCAGGGTGCTGGCTGCTCAGTGCTCAGGGTGCTGGGTGCTCAGTGCTCAGGGTGCTTGATGCTCAGTACTCAGGGTGCTGGGAGCTCAGGGCTCGGGGTGCTGGGTGCTCAGTATTCAGGGTGCTGGGTGCTCAGTGCTCAGGGTGCTGGGTACTCAGTGCTCAGGGTGCTGGGTGCTCAGTATTCAGGGTGCTGGGTGCTCAGTGCTCGGGGCGCTGGGTACTCAGTGCTCAGGGTGCTGGGTGCTCAGTACTCAGGGTGCTGGGTGCTCAGTACTCAGGGTGCTGGGTGCTCAGTGCTCGGGGTGCTGGGTGCTCAGTGCTCGGCGTGCTGGGTGCTCAGTGCTCGGGGTGCTCGGTGCTCAGTACTCAGGGTGCTGGGTGCTCAGTGCTCGAGGTGCTCAGTACTCAGGGTGCTGTGTGTTCAGTGCTCAGGGTGCTGGGTGCTCAGTACTCAGGATGCTCGGTGCTTAGTACTCAGCGTGCTGGGTGCTCAGTACTCCGGGTGCTGGGTGCTCAGTGCTCGGGGTGCTCGGTGCTCAGTACTCAGTGCTCAGGGTGCTCAGTGCTCAGTGCTCAGGGTGCTGGGTGTTCAGTACTCAGGGTGCTTGGTGCTCAGTACTCGGGGTGCTGGTTGCTCAGTACTCAGGGTGCTGGGTGCTCAGTACTCAGGGTGCTGGGTGCTCAGTACTCGGGTGCTGGGTGCTCAGTGCTCAGGGTGCTGGGTGCTCAGTGCTCGGGGTGCTGGGTGCTCAGTACTCAGGGTGCTGCGTGCTCAGTACTCAGGGTGCTGGGTGCTCTGTGCTCGGGGTGCTGGGTGCTCAGTGCTCGCGGTGCTGGGTGCTCAGTGCTCGAGGTGCTCGGTGCTCAGTACTCAGGGTGCTGGGTGCTCAGTCCTCTAGGTGCTCAGTACTCAGGGTGCTGTGTGTTCAGTGCTCAGGGTGCTGGGTGCTCAGTACTCAGGGTGCTCGGTGCTTAGTACTCAGGGTGCTGGGTGCTCAGTACTCCGGGTGCTGGGTGCTCAGTGCTTGGGGTGCTGGGTGCTCAGTGCTCAGGGTGCTGGGTGCTTAGTGCTCGGGGTGCCCGGTGCTCAGTACTCGGGGTTCTGGGTGCTCAGTTCTCAGGGTACTAGGTGCTCAGTACGTTGGGTGCTCAGAACTCAGGGTGCTGGGTGCTCAGTGCTCAGGGTGCTAGGTGCTCAGTGCTCAGGGTGCTGGGTGCTCAGTGCTCAGGGTGCTGGGTGCTCAGTGCTCAGGGTGCTGGGTGCTCGGTGCTCTGGGTGCTGGGTGCTTAGTGCTCGGGGTGCCCGGTGCTCAGTACTCAGGGCGCTGGGTGCTCAGTGCTCAGGGTGCTGGGTGCTCAGTACTCAGGGTGCTGGGTGCTCGGTGCTCAGTACGCTGGGTGCTCAGTACTCAGGGTGCTGGGTGCTCAGTACTCAGGGTGCTCGGTGCTCAGTGCTCAGGGTGCTGGGTGCTCGGTGCTCGGGGTGCTGGGTGCTTAGTGCTCGGGGTGCCCGGTGCTCAGTACTCGGGGTTCTGGGTGCTCAGTGCTCAGGGTACTCGGTGCTCAGTACGTTGGGTGCTCAGTACTCAGGGTGCTGGGTGCTCAGTGCTCAGGGTGCTGGGTGCTCAGTGCTCAGGGTGCCGGGTGCTCAGTGCTCAGGGTGCTGGGTGCTCAGTGCTCAGGGTGCTGGGTGCTCAGTGCTCAGGGTGCTGGGTGCTCGGTGCTCTGGGTGCTGGGTGCTTAGTGCTCGGGGTGCCCGGTGCTCAATACTCGGCGTGCTCAGTGCTCAGTACTCAGGGTGGTGGGTGCTCAGTGCTCAGGGTGCTGGGTGCTCAGTACTCAGGGTGCTGGGTGCTCGGTGCTCAGTACGCTGGGTGCTCAGTACTCAGGGTGCTGGGTGCTCAGTACTCAGGGTGCTGGGTGCTCAGTGCTCGGGGTGCTGGGTGCTCAGTGCTCGGGGTGCTGGGTGCTCAGTGCTCGGGGTGCTCGGTGCTCAGTACTCAGGGTGCTGGGTGCTCAGTGCTCGATGTGCTCAGTACTCAGGGTGCTGTGTGTTCAGTGCTCAGGGTGCTGGGTGCTCAGTACTCAGGATGCTCGGTGCTTAGTACTCGGGGTGCTGGGTGCTCAGTGCTCGGGGTGCTCGGTGCTCAGTACTCAGTGCTCAGGGTGCTCAGTGCTCAGTGCTCAGGGTGCTGGGTGTTCAGTACTCAGGGTGCTTGGTGCTCAGTACTCGGGGTGCTGGGTGCTCAGTGCTCAGTACTCAGGGTGCTGGGTGCTCAGTGCCCGGGGTGCTGGGTGCTCAGTGCTCAGTACTCAGGGTGCTGGGTGCTCAGTGCTCAGGGTGCTGTGTGCTCAGTGCTCAGGGTGCTGGGTGCTCAGTGCTCAGGGTGCTGGCTACTCAGTGCTCAGGGTGCTGGGTGCTCATTCTCAGGGTGCTGGGTGCTCAGTACTCAGGTTGCTCAGTACTCTGGGTGCTCGGTGCTCAGTACTCATGGTGCTGGCTGCTCAGTACTCAGGGTGCTCGGTGCTCAGTTCTCAGGGTGCTCGGTGCTCAGTGTTTGGGGTGCTGGGTGCTCAGTACTCAGTGCTCAGGATGCTGGGTGCTCAGTGCTCAGGGTGCTGGGTGCTCAGTGCTCAGGGAGCTCAGTGGTCAGTGCTCAATACTTAGGGTGCTGGGTGCTCAGTACTCAGGGTGCTGGGTGCTCAGTGCTCGGGGTTCCCGGTGCTCAGTGCTCGGGGTGCTCGGTGCTCAGTTATCAGGGTGCTGGGTGCTCAGTACTCACGGTGCTGGGTGCTCAGTGCTCGGGGTGCTGGGTGCTCAGTGCTCGGGGTGCTGGGTGCTCAGTGCTCGGGGTGCTGGGTGCTCAGTACTCAGGGTGCTGAGCGCTCAGTACTCAGGGTTCTGGGTGCTCAGTGCTCGGGGTGCTCGTTGCTCAGTACGTTGGGTGCTCAGTGCTCAGGGTGCTGGCTGCTCAGTGCTCAGGGTGCTGGGTGCTCAGTGCTCAGGGTGCTTGATGCTCAGTAGTCAGGGTGCTGGGAGCTCAGGGCTCGGGGTGCTGGGTGCTCAGTATTCAGGGTGCTGGGTGCTCAGTGCTCAGGGTGCTGGGTACTCAGTGCTCAGGGTGCTGGGTGCTCAGTATTCAGGGTGCTGGGTGCTCAGTGCTCGGGGTGCTGGGTACTCAGTGCTCAGGGTGCTGGGTGCTCAGTACTCAGGGTGCTGGGTGCTCAGTACTCAGGGTGCTGGGTGCTCAGTGCTCGGGGTGCTGGGTGCTCAGTGCTCGGCGTGCTGTGTGCTCAGTGCTCGGGGTGCTCGGTGCTCAGTACTCAGGGTGCTGGGTGCTCAGTGCTCGAGGTGCTCAGTACTCAGGGTGCTGGGTGTTCAGTGCTCAGGGTGCTGGGTGCTCTGTACTCAGGATGCTCGGTGCTTAGTACTCAGCGTGCTGGGTGCTCAGTACTCCGGGTGCTGGGTGCTCAGTGCTCGGGGTGCTCGGTGCTCAGTACTCAGTGCTCAGGGTGCTCAGTGCTCAGTGCTCAGGGTGCTGGGTGTTCAGTACTCAGGGTGCTTGGTGCTCAGTACTCGGGGTGCTGGGTGCTCAGTACTCAGGGTGCTGGGTGCTCAGTACTCAGGGTGCTGGGTGCTCAGTACTCGGGTGCTGGGTGCTCAGTGCTCAGGGTGCTGGGTGCTCAGTGCTCGGGGTGCTGGGTGCTCAGTACTCAGGGTGCTGCGTGCTCAGTACTCAGGGTGCTGGGTGCTCTGTGCTCGGGGTGCTGGGTGCTCAGTGCTCGCGGTGCTGGGTGCTCAGTGCTCGAGGTGCTCGGTGCTCAGTACTCAGGGTGCTGGGTGCTCAGTCCTCTAGGTGCTCAGTACTCAGGGTGCTGTGTGTTCAGTGCTCAGGGTGCTGGGTGCTCAGTACTCAGGGTGCTCGGTGCTTAGTACTCAGGGTGCTGGGTGCTCAGTACTCCGGGTGCTGGGTGCTCAGTGCTTGGGGTGCTCGGTGCTCAGTGCTCAGGGTGCTGGGTGCTTAGTGCTCGGGGTGCCCGGTGCTCAGTACTCGGGGTTCTGGGTGCTCAGTTCTCAGGGTACTAGGTGCTCAGTACGTTGGGTGCTCAGAACTCAGGGTGCTGGGTGCTCAGTGCTCAGGGTGCTAGGTGCTCAGTGCTCAGGGTGCTGGGTGCTCAGTGCTCAGGGTGCTGGGTGCTCAGTGCTCAGGGTGCTGGGTGCTCGGTGCTCTGGGTGCTGGGTGCTTAGTGCTCGGGGTGCCCGGTGCTCAGTACTCAGGGCGCTGGGTGCTCAGTGCTCAGGGTGCTGGGTGCTCAGTACTCAGGGTGCTGGGTGCTCGGTGCTCAGTACGCTGGGTGCTCAGTACTCAGGGTGCTGGGTGCTCAGTACTCAGGGTGCTCGGTGCTCAGTGCTCAGGGTGCTGGGTGCTCGGTGCTCGGGGTGCTGGGTGCTTAGTGCTCGGGGTGCCCAGTGCTCAGTACTCGGGGTTCTGGGTGCTCAGTGCTCAGGGTACTCGGTGCTCAGTACGTTGGGTGCTCAGTACTCAGGGTGCTGGGTGCTCAGTGCTCAGGGTGCTGGGTGCTCAGTGCTCAGGGTGCCGGGTGCTCAGTGCTCAGGGTGCTGGGTGCTCAGTGCTCAGGGTGCTGGGTGCTCAGTGCTCAGGGTGCTGGGTGCTCGGTGCTCTGGGTGCTGGGTGCTTAGTGCTCGGGGTGCCCGGTGCTCAATACTCGGCGTGCTCAGTGCTCAGTACTCAGGGTGTTGGGTGCTCAGTGCTCAGGGTGCTGGGTGCTCAGTACTCAGGGTGCTGGGTGCTCGGTGCTCAGTACGCTGGGTGCTCAGTACTCAGGGTGCTGCGTGCTCAGTACTCAGGGTGCTCGGTGCTCAGTACTCAGGGTGCTGGGTGCTCATTGCTCGGGGTGCTGGGTGCTCAGTACTCAGGGTGCTGGGTGCTCAGTGCTCGGGGTGCTCGGTGCTCAGTACGCTGGGTGCTCAGTACTCAGGGTGCTGGGTGCTCAGTACTCAGGGTGCTGGGTGCTTAGTACTCAGGGTGCTGGGTGCTCAGTGCTCGGGGTGCTGGGTGCTCAGTGCTCAGTACTCAGGGTGCTGGGTGCTCAGGGCTCAGGTTGCTGGGTCCTCGGTGCTCAGTACGCTGGGTGCTCAGTACTCAGGGTGCTGGGTGCTCAGTACTCAGGGTGCTGGGTGCTCAGTACTCAGGGTGCTCGGTGCTCAGTACTCAGGGTGCTGGGTGCTCAGTGCTCGGGGTGCTGGGTGCTCAGTACTCAGGGTGCTGGGTGCTCAGTGCTCGGGGTGCTGGGTGCTCAGTACTCAGGGTGCTGGGTGCTCAGTGCTCAGGGTGATCAGTGCTCAGTACTCAGGGTGCTGGGTTCTCAGTGCTCAGGGTGATGGGTGCTCAGTCCTCAGGGTGCTCAGTACTCAGGCTGCTGGGTGCTCAGTGCTCAGTACTCATGGTGCTCAGTACTCAGGGTGCTGGATGCTCAGTGCTCGGGGTGCTGGGTGCTCAGCACTCAGCGTGCTGGGTGCTCAGTGCCCAGGGTGCTGGGTGCTCAGTACTCAGGGTGCTGGGTGCTCAGTACTCAGGGTGCTGGGTGCTCAGTGCTCAGGGTGATCAGTGCTCAGTACTCAGGGT
>NW_024543808.1:0-19922 GCF_018167655.1 Microtus oregoni | reverse complement strand
TGCTCGGGGTGCTGGGTACTCAGTCCTCAGGGTGCTGGGTGCTCAGTGCTCAGGGTGCTCGGTGCTCAGTGCTCAGGGTGCTGGGTGCTCAGTACTCAGGGAGCTGGGTGCTCAGTGCTCAGGGTGCTCGGTGCTCAGTGCTCAGGGTGCTCGGTTCTTAGTACTCATGGTGCTCGGTGCTCGGGGTGCTGGGTGCTCAGTACTCAGGGTGCTCGGTGCTCAGTGCTCAGGGTGCTGGGTGCTCAGTACTCAGGGTGCTGGGTGCTCAGTGCTCAGGGTGCTCGGTGCTCAGTGCTCAGGGTGCTGGGTGCTCAGTACTCAGGGTGCTGGGTGCTCAGTACTCAGGGTGCTGGGTGCTCAGTGCTCAGGGTGCTCGGTGCTCAGTGCTCAGGGTGCTGGGTGCTCAGTGCTCAGGGTGCTCGGTGCTCGGTGCTCGGGGTGCTGGGTGCTCAGTGCTCGGTGTGCTGGGTGCTCAGTGTACGGGGTGCTGGGTGCTGAGTGCTCGGTGTGCTGGGTGCTCAGTGCTCGGGGTGCTGGGTGCTCAGTACTCAGGGTGCTCGGTGCTCAGTACTCAGGGTGCTGGGTGCTCAGTGTTCAGGGTGCTGGGTGCTCAGTACTCAGGGTGCTGGGTGCTCGGTACTCAGTACACTGGGTGCTCAGTACTCAGGGTGCTGGGTGCTCAGTGCTCGGGGTTTTGGGTGCTCAGTGCTCAGGGTGCTCAGTGCTCAGTACTCAGGGTGCTGGGTGCTCAGTACTCAGGGTGCTGGGTGCTCAGTGCTCGGGGTGCTGGGTGCTCAGTACTCAGGGTGCTGTTTGCTCAGTGCTCGGGGTGCTCGGTGCTCAGTACTCAAGGTGCTGGGTGCTCAGTGCTCACGGTGCTGGGTGCTCAGAACTCAGGGTGCTCAGTACTCAGGGTGCTGAGTGCTCAGTACTCAGGGTGCTGGGTGCTCAGTACTCAGGGTGCTGGGTGCTCAGTACTCAGGGTGCTGGGTGCTCAGTGCTCGGGGTGCTGGGTGCTCATTAATCAGGGTGCTGGGTGCTCAGTACTCAGGGTGCTCAGTGCTTGGGGTGCTGGGTGCTCAGTACTCAGGGTGCTGGGTGCTTAGTGCTCGGGGTGCTCGGTGCTCAGTACTCAAGGTGCTGGGTGCTCAGTGCTCAGGGTGCTGGGTGCTAAGTCCTCGGGGTGCTCCGTGCTCAGGGTGCTGGGTGCTCAGTGCTCAGGGTGCTGGGTGCTCAGTGCTCGGGGTGCTGGGTGCTCAGTGCTCAGTACTCAGGGTGCTGGTTGCTCAATGCTCGGGGTGCTGGGTGCTCAGTACTCAGCATGCTGGGTGCTCAGTACTCAGGGTGCTGGGTGCTCAGTGCTCAGGGTGCTGGGTGCTCAGTGCTCAGGGTGCTGGGTGCTCAGTGATCGGGGTGCTGGGTGCTCAGTGCTCAGGGTGCTGGGTGCTCCGTACTCTGGGTGTTGGGTGCTCAGTACTCAGCGTGCTGGGTGCTCCGTGCTCGGGGTGCTGGCTGCTCAGTGCTCAGGGTGCTCTGTGCTCAGTGCTCAGGGTGCTGGGTGCTCAGTACTCAGGGTGCTGGGTGCTTAGTGCTCGGGGTGCTCGGTGCTCAGTACTCAAGGTGCTGGGTGCTCAGTGCTCAGGGTGCTGGGTGCTCAGTCCTCGGGGTGCTCCGTGCTCAGGGTGCTGGGTGCTCAGTGCTCAGGGTGCTGGGTGCTCAGTACTAAGGGTGCTGGGTGCTCAGTACTCAGGGTGCTCGGTGCTCAGTACTCAGGGTGCTGGGTGCTCAGTGCTCAAGGTGCTGGGTACTCAGTACTCAGGGTGCTGGGTGCTCAGTACTCAGGGTGCTGGGTGCTCAGTGCTCAGGGAGCTGGGTGCTCAGTGCTCAGGCTGCTGGGTGCTCAGTACTCAGGGTGCTGGGTGCTCAGTGCTCATGGTGATCAGTGCTCAGTACTCAGGGTGCTGGGTGCTCAGTGCTCGGGGTGCTGGGTGCTCAGTACACGGGATGCTGGGTGCTCTGTACTCAGGGTGCTGGGTGCTCAGTGCTCGGGGTCCTAGGTGCTCAGTGCTCAGGGTGATCGGTGCTCAGTACTCAGCGTGCTGGGTGCTCAGTGCTCAGAGTGTTGGGTGCTCAGTACTCAGGGTGCTGGGTGCTCAGTGCTCAGTGCTCAGGGTGCTCAGTGCTCAGGGTGCTCAGTCCTCAGGGTGCTGGGTGCTCAGGGTGCTGGGTGCTCAGTGCTCGGGGTGCTGGGTGCTCAGTGCTCAGGGTGCTGGGTGTTCAGTACTCAGGGTGCTTGGTGCTCAGTGCTCAGTGCTCAGGGTGCTGGGGGTTCAGTACTCAGTGCTCAGGGTGCTGGGTGTTCAGTACTCAGGGTGCTTGGTGCTCAGTGCTCAGGGTGCTGGGTGCTCAGTACTCAGGGTGCTGGGTGCTCAGTGCTCGGGGTGCTGGGTGCTCAGTGATCAGGGTGATCTGTGCTCAGTACTCAGGGTGCTGGGTGCTCAGTGCTCAGGGTGCTGGGTGCTCAGTCCTCAGGGTGCTCAGTACTCAGGGTTCTCGGTGCTCAGTGCTCAGTACTCAGGGTGCTCAGTACTCAGGGTGCTGGGTGCTCAGTGCTCGGGGTGCTGGGTGCTCAGTACTCAGGGTGCTGGGTGCTCAGTACTCGGGGTGCTGGGTGCTCAGTACTCAGGGTGCTGGGTGCTCAGTCCTCCGGGTGCTCAGTGCTCAGGGTGCTGCGTGCTCAGTACTCAGGGTGCTGGGTGCTCAGTACTCGGGGTGCTGGGTGCTCAGTGCTCAGGGTGATCGGTGCTCAGTGCTCAGGGTGCTGGGTGCTCAGTCCTCCGGGTGCTCAGTGCTCAGGGTGCTGGGTGCTCAGTACTCAGGGTGCTGGGTGCTCAGTACTCGGGGTGCTGGGTGCTCAGTGCTCAGGGTGCTGGGTGCTCAGTGCTCGGGTGCTGGGTGCTCAGTGCTCAGGGTGATCGGTGCTCAGTGCTCAGGGTGCTGGGTGCTCAGTCCTCTGGGTGCTCAGTGCTCAGGGTGCTGGGTACTCAGTACTCAGGGTGCTGGGTGGTCAGTACTCGGGGTGCTGGGTGCTCAGTGCTCAGGGTGCTGGGTGCTCAGTACTCTGGTTGTTGGGTGCTCAGTACTCAGCGTGCTGGGTGCTCCGTGCTCGGGGTGCTGGCTGCTCAGTGCTCAGGGTGCTCTGTGCTCAGTGCTCAGGGTGCTGGGTGCTCAGTACTCTGGGTGCTGGGTGCTTAGTGCTCGGGGTGCTCGGTGCTCAGTACTCAAGGTGCTGGGTGCTCAGTGCTCAGGGTGCTGGGTGCTCAGTCCTCGGGGTGCTCCGTGCTCAGGGTGCTGGGTGCTCAGTGCTCAGGGTCCTGGGTGCTCAGTGCTCGGGGTGCTGGGTGCTGAGTGCTCAGGGTGCTGGGTGCTCAGTGCTCGGGGTGCTCGGTGCTCAGTGCTCAGGGTCCCGGGTGCTCAGTACTCAGGGTGCTGGGTGCTTAGTACTCAGGGTGCTCAGTGCTCAGTACACAGGGTGCTGGGTGCTCAGTGCTCGGGGTGCTGGGTGCTCAGTACTCAGGGTGCTGGGTGCTCCGTGCTCGGGGTGCTGGCTGCTCAGTGCTCAGGGTGCTATGTGCTCAGTGCTCAGGGTGCTGGGTGCTCAGTACTCAGGGTGCTGGGTGCTTAGTGCTCGGGGTGCTCGGTGCTCAGTACTCAAGGTGCTGGGTGCTCAGTGCTCAGGGTGCTGGGTGCTAAGTCCTCGGGGTGCTCCGTGCTCAGGGTGCTGGGTGCTCAGTGCTCAGGGTGCTGGGTGCTCAGTGCTCGGGGTGCTGGGTGCTCAGTGCTCAGTACTCAGGGTGCTGGTTGCTCAATGCTCGGGGTGCTGGGTGCTCAGTACTCAGCATGCTGGGTGCTCAGTACTCAGGGTGCTGGGTGCTCAGTGCTCAGGGTGCTGGGTGCTCAGTGCTCAGGGTGCTGGGTGCTCAGTGATCGGGGTGCTGGGTGCTCAGTACTCAGGGTGCTCAGTGCTCGGGGAGCTCGGTGCTCAGTACTCAGGGTGCTGGGTGCTCAGTTCTCAGTGCTCGGGGTCCTGGGTGCTCCGTGCTCGGGGTGCTGGGTTCTCAGTGCTCTGGGTGCTTAGTGCTCAGTACTCAGGGTGCTGGGTGCTCAGTATTCATGGTGCTGCGTGCTCATTCTCAGGGTTCTAGGGGCTCAGTACTCAGGGTGCTGGGTGCTCAGTACTCAGGGTGCTCGGTTCTCAGTACTCAGGGTGCTGGGTGCTCATTCTCGGGGTGCTGGGTGCTCAGTGCTCGGGGTGCTGGGTGCTCAGTACTCAGGGTGCTGGGGGCTCAGTACTCAGGGTGCTGGGTGCTCAGTACTCAGGGTGATCTGTTCTCAGTACTCAGGTTGGTGGCTGCTCAGTGCTCGGGGTGCTGGGTGCTCAGTACTCGGGGTGCTCAGTGCTCAGTACTCAGTGTGCTGGGTGCTCAGTACTCAGGGTGCTGGGTGCTCAGTGCTCGAGGTGCTCGGTGCTCAGTACTCGGGGTGCTGGGTGCTCAGTACTCAGGGTGCTGGGTGCTCAGTGCTCAGGGTGCTGGGTGCTCAGTGCTCGGGGTGCTGGGTGCTCAGTGCTGAGGGTGGTACTGGGTGCTCAGTACTCAGGGTGCTGGGTGCTCAGTGCTCAGGGTGCTGGGTGCTCAGTACTAAGGATGCTGGGTGCTCAGTACTCAGGGTGCTCGGTGCTCAGTACTCAGGGTGCTGGGTGCTCAGTGCTCAGTGTGCTGGGTACTCAGTACTCAGGGTGCTGGGTGCTCAGTACTCAGGGTGCTGGGTGCTCAGTGCTCAGGGTGCTGGGTGCTCAGTGCTCAGGCTGCTGGGTGCTCAGTACTCAGGGTGCTGGGTGCTCAGTGCTCATGGTGATCGGTGCTCAGTACTCAGGGTGCTGGGTGCTCAGTTCTCAGTGCTCGGGGTCCTGGGTGCTCCGTGCTCGGGGTGCTGGGTGCTCAGTGCTCTGGGTGCTTAGTGCTCAGTACTCAGGGTGCTGGGTGCTCAGTACTCATGGTGCTGGGTGCTCATTCTCAGGGTGCTAGGGGCTCAGTACTCAGGGTGCTTGGTGCTCAGTACTCAGGGTGCTCGGTTCTCAGTACTCAGGGTGCTGGGTGCTCAGTGCTCGGGGTGCTGGGTGCTCAGTGCTCAGGGTGCTGGGTGCTCAGTGCTCGGGGTGCTCGGTGCTCAGTACTCGCGGTGCTGGGTGCTCAGTACTCGGGGTGCTGGGTGCTCAGTGCTCAGGGTGCTGGGTGCTCAGTGCTCGGGGTGCTGGGTGCTCAGTGCTGAGGGTGGTGCTGGGTGCTCAGTACTCAGGGTGCTGGGTGCTCAGTACTAAGTGTGCTGAGTGCTCAGTACTCAGGGTGCTGGGTGCTCAGTACTCGGGGTGCTCAGTGCTCATGGTGATCGGTGCTCAGTACTCAGGGTGCTGGGTGCTCAGTACTCAGGGTGCTGGGTGCTCAGTGCTCATGGTGATCGGTGCTCAGTACTCAGGGTGATGGGTGCTCAGTGCTCGGGGTGCTGGGTGCTCAGTACTCGGGGTGCTGGGTGCTCAGTGCTCAGGGTGCTGGGTGCTCAGTGCTCGGGGTGCTGGGTGCTCAGTGCTCAGGGTGATCGGTGCTCAGTGCTCAGGGTGCTGGGTGTTCAGTCCTCCGGGTGCTCAGTGCTCAGGGTGCTGGGTGCTCAGTACTCAGGGTGCTGGGTGCTCAGTACTCGGGGTGCTGGGTGCTCAGTGCTCTGGGTGCTGGGTGCTCAGTACTCTGGGTGTTGGGTGCTCAGTACTCAGGGTGCTGGGTGCTCAGTGCTCAGGGTGCTGGGAGCTCAGTCCTCGGGGTGCTCCGTGCTCAGGGTGCTGGGTGCTCAGTGATCGGGGTGCTGGGTGCTCAGTACTCAGGGTGCTCAGTGCTCGGGGAGCTCGGTGCTCAGTACTCAGGGTGCTGGGTGCTCAGTTCTCAGTGCTCGGGGTCCTGGGTGCTCCGTGCTCGGGGTGCTGGGTTCTCAGTGCTCTGGGTGCTTAGTGCTCAGTACTCAGGGTGCTGGGTGCTCAGTATTCATGGTGCTGCGTGCTCATTCTCAGGGTTCTAGGGGCTCAGTACTCAGGGTGCTGGGTGCTCAGTACTCAGGGTGCTCGGTTCTCAGTACTCAGGGTGCTGGGTGCTCATTCTCGGGGTGCTGGATGCTCAGTGCTCGGGGTGCTGGGTGCTCAGTACTCAGGGTGCTGGGGGCTCAGTACTCAGGGTGCTGGGTGCTCAGTACTCAGGGTGATCTGTTCTCAGTACTCAGGTTGGTGGCTGCTCAGTGCTCCGGGTGCTGGGTGCTCAGTACTCGGGGTGCTCAGTGCTCAGTACTCAGGGTGCTGGGTGCTCAGTACTCAGGGTGCTGGGTGCTCAGTGCTCGAGGTGCTCGGTGCTCAGTACTCGGGGTGCTGGGTGCTCAGTACTCATGGTGCTGGGTGCTCAGTGCTCAGGGTGCTGGGTGCTCAGTGCTCGGGGTGCTGGGTGCTCAGTGCTGAGGGTGGTGCTGGGTGCTCAGTACTCAGGGTGCTGGGTGCTCAGTGCTCAGGGTGCTGGGTGCTCAGTACTAAGGGTGCTGGGTGCTCAGTGCTCAGGCTGCTGGGTGCTCAGTACTCAGGGTGCTGGGTGCTCAGTGCTCATGGTGATCGGTGCTCAGTACTCAGGGTGCTGGGTGCTCAGTGCTCGGGGTGCTGGGTGCTCAGTACACGGGGTGCTGGGTGCTCTGTACTCAGGGTGCTGGGTGCTCAGTACTCAGGGTGCTGGGTGCTCAGTGCTCGGGGTGCTGGGTGCTCAGTGATCAGGGTGATCTGTGCTCAGTACTCAGGGTGCTGGGTGCTCAGTGCTCAGGGTGCTGGGTGCTCAGTCCTCAGGGTGCTCAGTACTCAGGGTGCTCGGTGCTCAGTGCTCAGTACTCAGGGTGCTCAGTACTCAGGGTGCTGGGTGCTCAGTGCTCGGGGTGCTGGGTGCTCAGTACTCAGGGTGCTGGGTGCTCAGTGCTCAGGGTGCTCGGTGCTCAGTGCTCAGGGTGCTGGGTGCTCAGTACTCAGGGTGCTGGGTGCTCAGTACTCAGGGTGCTGGGTGCTCAGTGCTCAGGGTGCTCGGTGCTCAGTGCTCAGGGTGCTGGGTGCTCAGTGCTCAGGGTGCTCGGTGCTCGGTGCTCGGGGTGCTGGGTGCTCAGTGCTCGGTGTGCTGGGTGCTCAGTGTACGGGGTGCTGGGTGCTGAGTGCTCGGTGTGCTGGGTGCTCAGTGCTCGGGGTGCTGGGTGCTCAGTACTCAGGGTGCTCGGTGCTCAGTACTCAGGGTGCTGGGTGCTCAGTGTTCAGGGTGCTGGGTGCTCAGTACTCAGGGTGCTGGGTGCTCGGTACTCAGTACACTGGGTGCTCAGTACTCAGGGTGCTGGGTGCTCAGTGCTCGGGGTTTTGGGTGCTCAGTGCTCAGGGTGCTCAGTGCTCAGTACTCAGGGTGCTGGGTGCTCAGTACTCAGGGTGCTGGGTGCTCAGTGCTCGGGGTGCTGGGTGCTCAGTACTCAGGGTGCTGTTTGCTCAGTGCTCGGGGTGCTCGGTGCTCAGTACTCAAGGTGCTGGGTGCTCAGTGCTCACGGTGCTGGGTGCTCAGAACTCAGGGTGCTCAGTACTCAGGGTGCTGAGTGCTCAGTACTCAGGGTGCTGGGTGCTCAGTACTCAGGGTGCTGGGTGCTCAGTACTCAGGGTGCTGGGTGCTCAGTGCTCGGGGTGCTGGGTGCTCATTAATCAGGGTGCTGGGTGCTCAGTACTCAGGGTGCTCAGTGCTTGGGGTGCTGGGTGCTCAGTACTCAGGGTGCTGGGTGCTTAGTGCTCGGGGTGCTCGGTGCTCAGTACTCAAGGTGCTGGGTGCTCAGTGCTCAGGGTGCTGGGTGCTAAGTCCTCGGGGTGCTCCGTGCTCAGGGTGCTGGGTGCTCAGTGCTCAGGGTGCTGGGTGCTCAGTGCTCGGGGTGCTGGGTGCTCAGTGCTCAGTACTCAGGGTGCTGGTTGCTCAATGCTCGGGGTGCTGGGTGCTCAGTACTCAGCATGCTGGGTGCTCAGTACTCAGGGTGCTGGGTGCTCAGTGCTCAGGGTGCTGGGTGCTCAGTGCTCAGGGTGCTGGGTGCTCAGTGATCGGGGTGCTGGGTGCTCAGTGCTCAGGGTGCTGGGTGCTCCGTACTCTGGGTGTTGGGTGCTCAGTACTCAGCGTGCTGGGTGCTCCGTGCTCGGGGTGCTGGCTGCTCAGTGCTCAGGGTGCTCTGTGCTCAGTGCTCAGGGTGCTGGGTGCTCAGTACTCAGGGTGCTGGGTGCTTAGTGCTCGGGGTGCTCGGTGCTCAGTACTCAAGGTGCTGGGTGCTCAGTGCTCAGGGTGCTGGGTGCTCAGTCCTCGGGGTGCTCCGTGCTCAGGGTGCTGGGTGCTCAGTGCTCAGGGTGCTGGGTGCTCAGTACTAAGGGTGCTGGGTGCTCAGTACTCAGGGTGCTCGGTGCTCAGTACTCAGGGTGCTGGGTGCTCAGTGCTCAAGGTGCTGGGTACTCAGTACTCAGGGTGCTGGGTGCTCAGTACTCAGGGTGCTGGGTGCTCAGTGCTCAGGGAGCTGGGTGCTCAGTGCTCAGGCTGCTGGGTGCTCAGTACTTAGGGTGCTGGGTGCTCAGTGCTCATGGTGATCAGTGCTCTGTACTCAGGGTGCTGGGTGCTCAGTGCTCGGGGTGCTGGGTGCTCAGTACACGGGATGCTGGGTGCTCTGTACTCAGGGTGCTGGGTGCTCAGTGCTCGGGGTCCTAGGTGCTCAGTGCTCAGGGTGATCGGTGCTCAGTACTCAGCGTGCTGGGTGCTCAGTGCTCAGAGTGTTGGGTGCTCAGTACTCAGGGTGCTGGGTGCTCAGTGCTCAGTGCTCAGGGTGCTCAGTGCTCAGGGTGCTCAGTCCTCAGGGTGCTGGGTGCTCAGGGTGCTGGGTGCTCAGTGCTCGGGGTGCTGGGTGCTCAGTGCTCAGGGTGCTGGGTGTTCAGTACTCAGGGTGCTTGGTGCTCAGTGCTCAGTGCTCAGGGTGCTGGGGGTTCAGTACTCAGTGCTCAGGGTGCTGGGTGTTCAGTACTCAGGGTGCTTGGTGCTCAGTGCTCAGGGTGCTGGGTGCTCAGTACTCAGGGTGCTGGGTGCTCAGTGCTCGGGGTGCTGGGTGCTCAGTGATCAGGGTGATCTGTGCTCAGTACTCAGGGTGCTGGGTGCTCAGTGCTCAGGGTGCTGGGTGCTCAGTCCTCAGGGTGCTCAGTACTCAGGGTTCTCGGTGCTCAGTGCTCAGTACTCAGGGTGCTCAGTACTCAGGGTGCTGGGTGCTCAGTGCTCGGGGTGCTGGGTGCTCAGTACTCAGGGTGCTGGGTGCTCAGTACTCGGGGTGCTGGGTGCTCAGTACTCAGGGTGCTGGGTGCTCAGTCCTCCGGGTGCTCAGTGCTCAGGGTGCTGCGTGCTCAGTACTCAGGGTGCTGGGTGCTCAGTACTCGGGGTGCTGGGTGCTCAGTGCTCAGGGTGATCGGTGCTCAGTGCTCAGGGTGCTGGGTGCTCAGTCCTCCGGGTGCTCAGTGCTCAGGGTGCTGGGTGCTCAGTACTCAGGGTGCTGGGTGCTCAGTACTCGGGGTGCTGGGTGCTCAGTGCTCAGGGTGCTGGGTGCTCAGTGCTCGGGTGCTGGGTGCTCAGTGCTCAGGGTGATCGGTGCTCAGTGCTCAGGGTGCTGGGTGCTCAGTCCTCTGGGTGCTCAGTGCTCAGGGTGCTGGGTGCTCAGTACTCAGGGTGCTGGGTGGTCAGTACTCGGGGTGCTGGGTGCTCAGTGCTCAGGGTGCTGGGTGCTCAGTACTCTGGTTGTTGGGTGCTCAGTACTCAGCGTGCTGGGTGCTCCGTGCTCGGGGTGCTGGCTGCTCAGTGCTCAGGGTGCTCTGTGCTCAGTGCTCAGGGTGCTGGGTGCTCAGTACTCTGGGTGCTGGGTGCTTAGTGCTCGGGGTGCTCGGTGCTCAGTACTCAAGGTGCTGGGTGCTCAGTGCTCAGGGTGCTGGGTGCTCAGTCCTCGGGGTGCTCCGTGCTCAGGGTGCTGGGTGCTCAGTGCTCAGGGTCCTGGGTGCTCAGTGCTCGGGGTGCTGGGTGCTGAGTGCTCAGGGTGCTGGGTGCTCAGTGCTCGGGGTGCTCGGTGCTCAGTGCTCAGGTTCCCGGGTGCTCAGTACTCAGGGTGCTGGGTGCTTAGTACTCAGGGTGCTCAGTGCTCAGTACACAGGGTGCTGGGTGCTCAGTGCTCGGGGTGCTGGGTGCTCAGTACTCAGGGTGCTGGGTGCTCCGTGCTCGGGGTGCTGGCTGCTCAGTGCTCAGGGTGCTATGTGCTCAGTGCTCAGGGTGCTGGGTGCTCAGTACTCAGGGTGCTGGGTGCTTAGTGCTCGGGGTGCTCGGTGCTCAGTACTCAAGGTGCTGGGTGCTCAGTGCTCAGGGTGCTGGGTGCTAAGTCCTCGGGGTGCTCCGTGCTCAGGGTGCTGGGTGCTCAGTGCTCAGGGTGCTGGGTGCTCAGTGCTCGGGGTGCTGGGTGCTCAGTGCTCAGTACTCAGGGTGCTGGTTGCTCAATGCTCGGGGTGCTGGGTGCTCAGTACTCAGCATGCTGGGTGCTCAGTACTCTGGGTGCTGGGTGCTCAGTGCTCAGGGTGCTGGGTGCTCAGTGCTCAGGGTGCTGGGTGCTCAGTGATCGGGGTGCTGGGTGCTCAGTACTCAGGGTGCTCAGTGCTCGGGGAGCTCGGTGCTCAGTACTCAGGGTGCTGGGTGCTCAGTTCTCAGTGCTCGGGGTCCTGGGTGCTCCGTGCTCGGGGTGCTGGGTTCTCAGTGCTCTGGGTGCTTAGTGCTCAGTACTCAGGGTGCTGGGTGCTCAGTATTCATGGTGCTGCGTGCTCATTCTCAGGGTTCTAGGGGCTCAGTACTCAGGGTGCTGGGTGCTCAGTACTCAGGGTGCTCGGTTCTCAGTACTCAGGGTGCTGGGTGCTCATTCTCGGGGTGCTGGGTGCTCAGTGCTCGGGGTGCTGGGTGCTCAGTACTCAGGGTGCTGGGGGCTCAGTACTCAGGGTGCTGGGTGCTCAGTACTCAGGGTGATCTGTTCTCAGTACTCAGGTTGCTGGCTGCTCAGTGCTCGGGGTGCTGGGTGCTCAGTACTCGGGGTGCTCAGTGCTCAGTACTCAGTGTGCTGGGTGCTCAGTACTCAGGGTGCTGGGTGCTCAGTGCTCGTGGTGCTCGGTGCTCAGTACTCGGGGTGCTGGGTGCTCAGTACTCAGGGTGCTGGGTGCTCAGTGCTCAGGGTGCTGGGTGCTCAGTGCTCGGGGTGCTGGGTGCTCAGTGCTGAGGGTGGTACTGGGTGCTCAGTACTCAGGGTGCTGGGTGCTCAGTGCTCAGGGTGCTGGGTGCTCAGTACTAAGGATGCTGGGTGCTCAGTACTCAGGGTGCTCGGTGCTCAGTACTCAGGGTGCTGGGTGCTCAGTGCTCAGTGTGCTGGGTACTCAGTACTCAGGGTGCTGGGTGCTCAGTACTCAGGGTGCTGGGTGCTCAGTGCTCAGGGTGCTGGGTGCTCAGTGCTCAGGCTGCTGGGTGCTCAGTACTCAGGGTGCTGGGTGCTCAGTGCTCATGGTGATCGGTGCTCAGTACTCAGGGTGCTGGGTGCTCAGTTCTCAGTGCTCGGGGTCCTGGGTGCTCCGTGCTCGGGGTGCTGGGTGCTCAGTGCTCTGGGTGCTTAGTGCTCAGTACTCAGGGTGCTGGGTGCTCAGTACTCATGGTGCTGGGTGCTCATTCTCAGGGTGCTAGGGGCTCAGTACTCAGGGTGCTTGGTGCTCAGTACTCAGGGTGCTCGGTTCTCAGTACTCAGGGTGCTGGGTGCTCAGTGCTCGGGGTGCTGGGTGCTCAGTGCTCAGGGTGCTGGGTGCTCAGTGCTCGGGGTGCTCGGTGCTCAGTACTCGCGGTGCTGGGTGCTCAGTACTCGGGGTGCTGGGTGCTCAGTGCTCAGGGTGCTGGGTGCTCAGTGCTCGGGGTGCTGGGTGCTCAGTGCTGAGGGTGGTGCTGGGTGCTCAGTACTCAGGGTGCTGGGTGCTCAGTACTAAGTGTGCTGAGTGCTCAGTACTCAGGGTGCTGGGTGCTCAGTACTCGGGGTGCTCAGTGCTCATGGTGATCGGTGCTCAGTACTCAGGGTGCTGGGTGCTCAGTACTCAGGGTGCTGGGTGCTCAGTGCTCATGGTGATCGGTGCTCAGTACTCAGGGTGATGGGTGCTCAGTGCTCGGGGTGCTGGGTGCTCAGTACTCGGGGTGCTGGGTGCTCAGTGCTCAGGGTGCTGGGTGCTCAGTGCTCGGGGTGCTGGGTGCTCAGTGCTCAGGGTGATCGGTGCTCAGTGCTCAGGGTGCTGGGTGTTCAGTCCTCCGGGTGCTCAGTGCTCAGGGTGCTGGGTGCTCAGTACTCAGGGTGCTGGGTGCTCAGTACTCGGGGTGCTGGGTGCTCAGTGCTCTGGGTGCTGGGTGCTCAGTACTCTGGGTGTTGGGTGCTCAGTACTCAGGGTGCTGGGTGCTCAGTGCTCAGGGTGCTGGGAGCTCAGTCCTCGGGGTGCTCCGTGCTCAGGGTGCTGGGTGCTCAGTGATCGGGGTGCTGGGTGCTCAGTACTCAGGGTGCTCAGTGCTCGGGGAGCTCGGTGCTCAGTACTCAGGGTGCTGGGTGCTCAGTTCTCAGTGCTCGGGGTCCTGGGTGCTCCGTGCTCGGGGTGCTGGGTTCTCAGTGCTCTGGGTGCTTAGTGCTCAGTACTCAGGGTGCTGGGTGCTCAGTATTCATGGTGCTGCGTGCTCATTCTCAGGGTTCTAGGGGCTCAGTACTCAGGGTGCTGGGTGCTCAGTACTCAGGGTGCTCGGTTCTCAGTACTCAGGGTGCTGGGTGCTCATTCTCGGGGTGCTGGATGCTCAGTGCTCGGGGTGCTGGGTGCTCAGTACTCAGGGTGCTGGGGGCTCAGTACTCAGGGTGCTGGGTGCTCAGTACTCAGGGTGATCTGTTCTCAGTACTCAGGTTGGTGGCTGCTCAGTGCTCCGGGTGCTGGGTGCTCAGTACTCGGGGTGCTCAGTGCTCAGTACTCAGGGTGCTGGGTGCTCAGTACTCAGGGTGCTGGGTGCTCAGTGCTCGAGGTGCTCGGTGCTCAGTACTCGGGGTGCTGGGTGCTCAGTACTCATGGTGCTGGGTGCTCAGTGCTCAGGGTGCTGGGTGCTCAGTGCTCGGGGTGCTGGGTGCTCAGTGCTGAGGGTGGTGCTGGGTGCTCAGTACTCAGGGTGCTGGGTGCTCAGTGCTCAGGGTGCTGGGTGCTCAGTACTAAGGGTGCTGGGTGCTCAGTGCTCAGGCTGCTGGGTGCTCAGTACTCAGGGTGCTGGGTGCTCAGTGCTCATGGTGATCGGTGCTCAGTACTCAGGGTGCTGGGTGCTCAGTGCTCGGGGTGCTGGGTGCTCAGTACACGGGGTGCTGGGTGCTCTGTACTCAGGGTGCTGGGTGCTCAGTACTCAGGGTGCTGGGTGCTCAGTGCTCGGGGTGCTGGGTGCTCAGTGATCAGGGTGATCTGTGCTCAGTACTCAGGGTGCTGGGTGCTCAGTGCTCAGGGTGCTGGGTGCTCAGTCCTCAGGGTGCTCAGTACTCAGGGTGCTCGGTGCTCAGTGCTCAGTACTCAGGGTGCTCAGTACTCAGGGTGCTGGGTGCTCAGTGCTCGGGGTGCTGGGTGCTCAGTACTCAGGGTGCTGGGTGCTCAGTACTCGGGGTGCTGGGTGCTCAGTACTCAGGGTGCTGGGTACTCAGTCCTCCGGGTGCTCAGTGCTCAGGGTGCTGGGTGCTCAGTACTCAGGGTGCTGGGTGCTCAGTACTCGGGGTGCTGGGTGCTCAGTGCTCAGGGTGATCGGTGCTCAGTGCTCAGGGTGCTGGGTGCTCAGTCCTCCGGGTGCTCAGTGCTCAGGCTGCTGGGTGCTCAGTACTCAGGGTGCTGGGTGTTCAGTACTCGGGGTGCTACGTGCTCAGTGCTCAGGGTGCTGGGTGCTCAGTGCTCGGGGTGATCGGTGCTCAGTGCTCAGGGTGCTGGGTGCTCAGTCCTCCGGGTGCTCAGTGCTCAGGGTGCTGGGCGCTCAGTACACAGGGTGCTGGGTGCTCAGTGCTCAGGGTGCTGGGTGCTCAGTGCTCAGGGTGCTGGGTGCTCAGTGCTCGGGGTGCTGGGTGCTCAGTGCTCAGGGTGCTGGGTACTCAGTCCTCCGGGTGCTCAGTACTCGGGGTGCTGGGTGCTCAGTACTCAGGGTGCTGGGTGCTCAGTGCTCAGGGTGCTGGGTGCTCAGTGCTCGGGGTGCTGGGTGCTCAGTGCTGAGGGTGGTGCTGGGTGCTCAGTACTCAGGGTGCTGGGTGCTCAGTGCTCAGGGTGCTGGGTGCTCAGTACTAAGGGTGCTGGGTGCTCAGTACTCAGGGTGCTCGGTGCTCAGTACTCAGGGTGCTGGGTGCTCAGTGCTCAGGGTGCTGGGTACTCAGTACTCAGGGTGCTGGGTGCTCAGTACTCAGGGTGCTGGGTGCTCAGTGCTCAGGGTGCTGGGTGCTCAGTGCTCAGGCTGCTGGGTGCTCAGTACTCAGGGTGCTGGGTGCTCAGTGCTCATGGTGATCGGTGCTCAGTACTCAGGGTGCTGGGTGCTCAGTGCTCGGGGTGCTGGGTGCTCAGTACACGGGGTGCTGGGTGCTCTGTACTCAGGGTGCTGGGTGCTCAGTGCTCGGGGTCCTAGGTGCTCAGTGCTCAGGGTGATCGGTGCTCAGTACTCAGCGTGCTGGGTGCTCAGTGCTCAGAGTGTTGGGTGCTCAGTGCTCGGGGTGCTGGGTGCTCAGTACTCAGGGTGCTGGGTGCTCAGTACTCGGGGTGCTGGGTGCTCAGTACTCAGGGTGCTGGGTGCTCAGTCCTCCGGGTGCTCAGTGCTCAGGGTGATCGGTGCTCAGTGCTCAGGGTGCTGGGTGCTCAGTCCTCCGGGTGCTCAGTGCTCAGGGTGCTGGGTGCTCAGTACTCAGGGTGCTGGGTGTTCAGTACTCGGGGTGCTGGGTGCTCAGTGCTCAGGGTGCTGGGTGCTCAGTGCTCGGGGTGCTGGGTGCTCAGTGCTCAGGGTGATCGGTGCTCAGAGCTCAGGGTGCTGGGTGCTCAGTCCTCCGGGTGCTCAGTGCTCAGGGTGCTGGGTGCTCAGTACTCAGGGTGCTGGGTGCTCAGTACTCGGGGTGCTGGGTGCTCAGTGCTTAGGGTGCTGGGTGCTCAGTACTCTGGGTGTTGGGTGCTCAGTACTCAGCGTGCTGGGTGCTCCGTGCTCGGGGTGCTGGCTGCTCAGTGCTCAGGGTGCTCTGTGCTCAGTGCTCAGGTTGCTGGGTGCTCAGTACTCAGGGTGCTGGGTGCTTAGTGCTCGGGGTGCTCGGTGCTCAGTACTCAAGGTGCTGGGTGCTCAGTGCTCAGGGTCCTGGGTGCTCAGTCCTCGGGGTGCTCCGTGCTCAGGGTGCTGGGTGCTCAGTGCTCAGGGTCCTGGGTGCTCAGTGCTCGGGGTGCTGGGTGCTGAGTGCTCAGGGTGCTGGGTGCTCAGTGCTCGGGGTGCTCGGTGCTCAGTGCTCAGTACTCAGGGTGCTCAGTACTCAGGGTGCTGGGTGCTCAGTGCTCGGGGTGCTGGGTGCTCAGTACTCAGGGTGCTGGGTGCTCAGTACTCGGGGTGCTGGGTGCTCAGTACTCAGGGTGCTGGGTGCTCAGTCCTCCGGGTGCTCAGTGCTCAGGGTGCTGGGTGCTCAGTACTCAGGGTGCTGGGTGCTCAGTACTCGGGGTGCTGGGTGCTCAGTGCTCAGGGTGATCGGTGCTCAGTGCTCAGGGTGCTGGGTGCTCAGTCCTCCGGGTGCTCAGTGCTCAGGCTGCTGGGTGCTCAGTACTCAGGGTGCTGGGTGTTCAGTACTCGGGGTGCTGGGTGCTCAGTGCTCAGGGTGCTGGGTGCTCAGTGCTCGGGGTGCTGGGTGCTCAGTGCTCAGGGTGATCGGTGCTCAGTGCTCAGGGTGCTGGGTGCTCAGTCCTCCGGGTGCTCAGTGCTCAGGGTGCTGGGTGCTCAGTACACAGGGTGCTGGGTGCTCAGTGCTCAGGGTGCTGGGTGCTCAGTGCTCAGGGTGCTGGGTGCTCAGTGCTCGGGGTGCTGGGTGCTCAGTGCTCAGGGTGCTGGGTACTCAGTCCTCCGGGTGCTCAGTACTCGGGGTGCTGGGTGCTCAGTACTCAGGGTGCTGGGTGCTCAGTGCTCAGGGTGCTGGGTGCTCAGTGCTCGGGGTGCTGGGTGCTCAGTGCTGAGGGTGGTGCTGGGTGCTCAGTACTCAGGGTGCTGGGTGCTCAGTGCTCAGGGTGCTGGGTGCTCAGTACTAAGGGTGCTGGGTGCTCAGTACTCAGGGTGCTCGGTGCTCAGTACTCAGGGTGCTGGGTGCTCAGTGCTCAGGGTGCTGGGTACTCAGTACTCAGGGTGCTGGGTGCTCAGTGCTCGGGGTCCTAGGTGCTCAGTGCTCAGGGTGATCGGTGCTCAGTACTCAGCGTGCTGGGTGCTCAGTGCTCAGAGTGTTGGGTGCTCAGTACTCAGGGTGCTGGGTGCTCAGTGTGCTGGGTGCTCAGGGTGCTGGGTGCTCAGTGCTCGGGGTGCTGGGTGCTCAGTGCTCAGTGCTCAGGGTGCTGGGTGCTCAGTGCTCAGTGCTCAGGGTGCTGGGTGTTCAGTACTCAGGGTGCTTGGTGCTCAGTGCTCAGGGTGCTGGGTGCTCAGTACTCAGGGTGCTGGGTGCTCAGTGCTCGGGGTGCTGGGTGCTCAGTGATCAGGGTGATCTGTGCTCAGTACTCAGGGTGCTGGGTGCTCAGTCCTCAGGGTGCTCAGTACTCAGGGTGCTCGGTGCTCAGTGCTCAGTACTCAGGGTGCTCAGTACTCAGGGTGCTGGGTGCTCAGTGCTCGGGGTGCTGGGTGCTCAGTACTCAGGGTGCTGGGTGCTCAGTACTCGGGGTGCTGGGTGCTCAGTACTCAGGGTGCTGGGTGCTCAGTCCTCCGGGTGCTCAGTGCTCAGGGTGATCGGTGCTCAGTGCTCAGGGTGCTGGGTGCTCAGTCCTCCGGGTGCTCAGTGCTCAGGGTGCTGGGTGCTCAGTACTCAGGGTGCTGGGTGTTCAGTACTCGGGGTGCTGGGTGCTCAGTGCTCAGGGTGCTGGGTGCTCAGTGCTCGGGGTGCTGGGTGCTCAGTGCTCAGGGTGATCGGTGCTCAGTGCTCAGGGTGCTGGGTGCTCAGTCCTCCGGGTGCTCAGTGCTCAGGGTGCTGGGTGCTCAGTACTCAGGGTGCTGGGTGCTCAGTACTCGGGGTGCTGGGTGCTCAGTGCTCAGGGTGCTGGGTGCTCAGTACTCTGGGTGTTGGGTGCTCAGTACTCAGCGTGCTGGGTGCTCCGTGCTCGGGGTGCTGGCTGCTCAGTGCTCAGGGTGCTCTGTGCTCAGTGCTCAGGTTGCTGGGTGCTCAGTACTCAGGGTGCTGGGTGCTTAGTGCTCGGGGTGCTCGGTGCTCAGTACTCAAGGTGCTGGGTGCTCAGTGCTCAGGGTCCTGGGGTGCTCAGTCCTCGGGGTGCTCCGTGCTCAGGGTGCTGGGTGCTCAGTGCTCAGGGTCCTGGGTGCTCAGTGCTCGGGGGTGCTGGGTGCTGAGTGCTCAGGGTGCTGGGTGCTCAGTGCTCGGGGTGCTCGGTGCTCCGTGCTCAGGGTCCCGGGTGCTCAGTACTCAGGGTGCTGGGTGCTTAGTACTCAGGGTGCTCAGTGCTCAGTACACAGGGTGCTGGGTGCTCAGTGCTCGGGGTGCTGGGTGCTCAGTACTCAGCGTGCTGGGTGCTCAGTACTCAGGGTGCTGGGTGCTCAGTGCTCAGGGTGCTGGGTGCTCAGTGCTCAGGGTGCTGGGTGCTCCGTGCTCGGGGTGCTGGGTTCTCAGTGCTCTGGGTGCTTAGTGCTCAGTACTCAGGGTGCTGGGTGCTCAGTACTCATGGTGCTGGGTGCTCATTCTCAGGGTGCTAGGGGCTCAGTACTCAAGGTGCTGGGTGCTCAGTACTCAGGGTGCTCGGTTCTCATTACTCAGGGTGCTGGGTGCTCATTCTCGGGGTCGTGGGTGCTCAGTGCTCGGGGTGCTGGGTGCTCAGTACTCAGGGTGCTGGGTGCTCAGTACTCAGGGTGCTGGGTGCTCAGTACTCAGGGTGATCTGTTCTCAGTACTCAGGTTGCTGGGTGCTCAGTGCTCGGGGTGCTGGGTGCTCAGTACTAGGGGTGCTCAGTGCTCAGTACTCAGGGTGCTGGGGTGCTCAGTACTCAGGGTGCTGGGTGCTCAGTGCTCGAGGTGCTCGGTGCTCAGTACTCGGGGTGCTGGGTGCTCAGTACTCGGGGTGCTGGGTGCTCAGTGCTCAGGGTGCTGGGTGCTCAGTGCTCGGGGTGCTGGGTGCTCAGTGCTGAGGGTGGTGCTGGGTGCTCAGTACTCAGGGTGCTGGGTGCTCAGTGCTCAGGGTGCTGGGTGCTCAGTACTAAGGGTGCTGGGTGCTCAGTACTCATGGTGCTCGGTGCTCAGTACTCAGGGTGCTGGGTGCTCAGTTCTCAGGGTGCTAGGTACTCAGTAATCAGGGTGCTGGGTGCTCAGTACTCAGGGTGCTGGGTGCTCAGTGCTCAGGGTGCTGGGTGCTCAGTGCTCAGGGTGCTGGGTGCTCAGTACTCAGGGTGCTGGGTGCTCAGTGCTCAGGGTGATCGGTGCTCAGTACTCAGGGTGCTCAGTATTCAGCGTGCTGGGTGCTCAGTGCTCAGGGTGCTGGGTGCTCAGTACTCGCGGTGCTGGGTGCTCTGTACTCAGGGTGCTGGATTCTCAGTGCTCGGGGTCCTGGGTGCTCAGTGCTCAGGGTGATCGGTGCTCAGTACTCAGGGTGCTGGGTGCTCAGTGCTCGGGGTGCTGGGTGCTCAGTACTCAGCGTGCTGGGTGCTCAGTACTCAGGGTGCTGGGTGCTCAGTGCTCAGGGTGCTGGGTGCTCAGTGCTCAGGGTGCTGGGAGCTCAGTGATCGGGGTGCTGGGTGCTCAGTACTCAGGGTGCTCAGTGCTCGGGGAGCTTGGTGCTCAGTACTCAGGGTGCTGGGTGCTCAGTTCTCAGTGCTCGGGGTCCTGGGTGCTCCGTGCTCGGGGTGCTGGGTGCTCAGTGCTCTGGGTGCTTAGTGCTCAGTACTCAGGGTGCTGGGTGCTCAGTACTCATGGTGCTGGGTGCTCATTCTCAGGGTGCTAGGGGCTCAGTACTCAGGGTGCTTGGTGCTCAGTACTCAGGGTGCTCGGTTCTCAGTACTCAGGGTGCTGGGTGCTCAGTGCTCGGGGTGCTGGGTGCTCAGTGCTCAGGGTGCTGGGTGCTCAGTGCTCGGGGTGCTCGGTGCTCAGTACTCGCGGTGCTGCGTGCTCAGTACTCGGGGTGCTGGGTGCTCAGTGCTCAGGGTGCTGGGTGCTCAGTGCTCGGGGTGCTGGGTGCTCAGTGCTGAGGGTGGTGCTGGGTGCTCAGTACTCAGGGTGCTGGGTGCTCAGTACTAAGTGTGCTGAGTGCTCAGTACTCAGGGTGCTGGGTGCTCAGTACTCAGGGTGCTGGGTGCTCAGTACTCGGGGTGCTGGGTGCTCAGTGCTCAGGGTGCTGGGTGCTCAGTACTCTGGGTGTTGGGTGCTCAGTACTCAGCGTGCTGGGTGCTCCGTGCTCGGGGTGCTGGCTGCTCAGTGCTCAGGGTGCTCTGTGCTCAGTGCTCAGGTTGCTGGGTGCTCAGTACTCAGGGTGCTGGGTGCTTAGTGCTCGGGGTGCTCGGTGCT
>NW_024543807.1:0-20390 GCF_018167655.1 Microtus oregoni | reverse complement strand
GCTCAGTGCTCAGGGTGCTGGGTGCTCAGTGCTCAGGGTGCTCGGTGCTCAGTACTCGGGGTGCTGGGTGCTCATTCTCGGGGTGCTGGGTGCTCAGTGCTCTTGGTGCTGGGTGCTCAGTACTCACGGTGCTGGGTGCTCAGTGCTCAGGGTGCTGGGTGCTCAGTACTCAGGGTGCTGGGTGTTCAGTGCTCAGGGTGCTGGGTGCTCAGTACTCAGGGTGCGGGGTGCTCAGTGCTCAGCGTGCTGGGTGCTCAGTACTCAGGGTGCTGGGAGCTCAGTGCTCAGTGTGATCGGTGCTCAGTACTCAGGGTGCTCATTACTCAGGGTGCTGGGTGCTCAGTGCTCGGGGTGCTGGGTGCTCAGTACTCAGAGTGCTGGGTGCTCAGTGCTCGGGGTTCTGGGTGCTCAGTGCTCAGGGTGATCGGTGCTCAGTACTCAGGGTGCTGGGTGCTCAGTGCTCAGGGTGCTGGGTGCTCAGTCCTCAGGGTGCTCAGTGCTCAGGGTGCTGTGTGCTCAGTGCTCGGGGTGCTCGGTGCTCAGTACTCAGGGTGCTCTGTGCTTGGGGTGTTGGGTGCTCAGTACTCAGGGTGCTGGGTGCTCAGTGCTCAGGGTGCTGGGTGCTCAGTGCTCGGGGTGCTGGGTGCTCAGTGCTCAGTACTCAGGGTGCTGGGTGCTCAGTGCTCGGGGTGCAGGGTGCTCAGTGCTCAGGGTGCTGGGTGCTCAGTGCTCGGGGTGCTGGGTGCTCAGTGCACAGTACTCAGGGTGCTGGGTGCTCAGTGCTCGGGGTGCTGGGTGCTCAGTGCTCAGTACTCAGGGTGCTGGGTGCTCAGTACTCGGGGTGCTGGGTGCTCATTCTCGGGGTGCTGGATGCTCAGTGCTCGGGGTGCTGGGTGCTCAGTACTCGGGGTGCTGGGTGCTCAGTACTCGGGGTGCTGGGTGCTCATTCTCGGGGTGCTGGGTGCTCAGTGCTCGGGGTGCTGGGTGCTCAGTACTCAGGGTGCTGGGTGCTCAGTGCTCAGGGTGCTGGGTGCTCAGTACTCAGGGTGCTGGGTGCTCAGTGCTCAGGGTGCTGGGTGCTCAGTACTCAGGGTGCTGGGTGCTCAGTGCTCAGCGTGCTGGGTGCTCAGTACTCAGGGTGCTGGGAGCTCAGTGCTCAGGGTGATCGGTGCTCAGTACTCAGGGTGCTCATTACTCAGGGTGCTGGGTGCTCAGTGCTCAGGGTGCTGGGTGCTCAGTACTCAGGGTGCTGGGTGCTCAGTGCTCGGGGTTCTGGGTGCTCAGTGCTCAGGGTGATCGGTGCTCAGTACTCAGGGTGCTGGGTGCTCAGTGCTCAGGGTGCTCGGTGCTCAGTGCTCAGGGTGCTGGGTGCTCAGTACTGAGGGTGCTCAGTGCTCAGGGTGCTGGTTGCTCAGTGCTCGGGGTGCTGGGTGCTCATTCCTCAAGGTGCTGGGTGCTCAGTACTCAGGGTGCTGGGTGCTCAGTACTCAGGGTGCTCAGTGCTTGGGGTGCTGGGTGCTCAGTACTCAGGGTGCTCAGTGCTTGGGGTGTTGGGTGCTCAGTCCTCAGGATGCTGGGTGCTCAGTACTCAGGGTCCTGGGTGCTCAGTACTCAGGGTGCTCAGTGCTTGGTGTGCTGGGTGCTCAGTACTCAGGGTGCTCTGTGCTTGGGGTGTTGGGTGCTCAGTACTCAGGGTGCAGGGTGCTCAGTGCTCAGGGTGCTGGGTGCTCAGTACTCACGGTGCTGGGTGCTCAGTACTCAGGGTGCTGGGTGCTCAGTGCTCGGGGTGCTGGGTGCTCAGTGCTCAGGGTGCTGGGTGCTCAGTGCTCGGGGTGCTCGGTGCTCAGTGCTCAGGGTGCTGGGTGCTCAGTACTCAGGGTGCTCAGTGCTCAGGGTGCTGGTTGCTCAGTGCTCGGGGTGCTGGGTGCTCATTCCTCAAGGTGCTGGGTGCTCAGTACTCAGGGTGCTGGGTGCTCAGTACTCAGGGTGCTCAGTGCTTGGGGTGCTGGGTGCTCAGTCCTCAGGATGCTGGGTGCTCAGTACTCAGGGTCCTGGGTGCTCAGTACTCAGGGTGCTCAGTGCTTGGTGTGCTGGGTGCTCAGTACTCAGGGTGCTCTGTGCTTGGGGTGTTGGGTGCTCAGTACTCAGGGTGCAGGGTGCTCAGTGCTCAGGGTGCTGGGTGCTCAGTACTCACGGTGCTGGGTGCTCAGTACTCAGGGTGCTGGGTGCTCAGTGCTCAGGGTGCTGGGTGCTCAGTACTCAGGGTGCTGGGTGTTCAGTGCTCAGGGTGCTGGGTGCTCAGTACTCAGGGTGCGGGGTGCTCAGTGCTCAGCGTGCTGGGTGCTCAGTACTCAGGGTGCTGGGAGCTCAGTGCTCAGTGTGATCGGTGCTCAGTACTCAGGGTGCTCATTACTCAGGGTGCTGGGTGCTCAGTGCTCGGGGTGCTGGGTGCTCAGTACTCAGAGTGCTGGGTGCTCAGTGCTCGGGGTTCTGGGTGCTCAGTGCTCAGGGTGATCGGTGCTCAGTACTCAGGGTGCTGGGTGCTCAGTGCTCAGGGTGCTGGGTGCTCAGTCCTCAGGGTGCTCAGTGCTCAGGGTGCTGTGTGCTCAGTGCTCGGGGTGCTCGGTGCTCAGTACTCAGGGTGCTCTGTGCTTGGGGTGTTGGGTGCTCAGTACTCAGGGTGCTGGGTGCTCAGTGCTCAGGGTGCTGGGTGCTCAGTACTCAGGGTGCTGGGTGCTCAGTGCTCAGGGTGCTGGGTGCTCAGTGCTCGGGGTGCTGGGTGCTCAGTGCTCAGTACTCAGGGTGCTGGGTGCTCAGTGCTCGGGGTGCAGGGTGCTCAGTGCTCAGGGTGCTGGGTGCTCAGTGCTCGGGGTGCTGGGTGCTCAGTGCACAGTACTCAGGGTGCTGGGTGCTCAGTGCTCGGGGTGCTGGGTGCTCAGTGCTCAGTACTCAGGGTGCTGGGTGCTCAGTACTCGGGGTGCTGGGTGCTCATTCTCGGGGTGCTGGATGCTCAGTGCTCGGGGTGCTGGGTGCTCAGTACTCGGGGTGCTGGGTGCTCAGTACTCGGGGTGCTGGGTGCTCATTCTCGGGGTGCTGGGTGCTCAGTGCTCGGGGTGCTGGGTGCTCAGTACTCAGGGTGCTGGGTGCTCAGTGCTCAGGGTGCTGGGTGCTCAGTACTCAGGGTGCTGGGTGCTCAGTGCTCAGGGTGCTGGGTGCTCAGTACTCAGGGTGCTGGGTGCTCAGTGCTCAGCGTGCTGGGTGCTCAGTACTCAGGGTGCTGGGAGCTCAGTGCTCAGGGTGATCGGTGCTCAGTACTCAGGGTGCTCATTACTCAGGGTGCTGGGTGCTCAGTGCTCGGGGTGCTGGGTGCTCAGTACTCAGGGTGCTGGGTGCTCAGTGCTCGGGGTTCTGGGTGCTCAGTGCTCAGGGTGATCGGT
The DNA here is from genome assembly GCF_018167655.1 of Microtus oregoni. Lineage (NCBI taxonomy): Eukaryota > Metazoa > Chordata > Mammalia > Rodentia > Cricetidae > Microtus > Microtus oregoni. The sequence goes on along the minus strand of NW_024543807.1, from coordinate 16,953 downwards.
GCTCAGTACTCAGGGTGCTGGGTGCTCAGTGCTCAGGGTGCTCGGTGCTCAGTGCTCAGGGTGCTGGGTGCTCAGTACTCAGGGTGCTCAGTGCTCAGGGTGCTGGTTGCTCAGTGCTCGGGGTGCTGGGTGCTCATTCCTCAAGGTGCTGGGTGCTCAGTACTCAGGGTGCTGGGTGCTCAGTACTCAGGGTGCTCAGTGCTTGGGGTGCTGGGTGCTCAGTACTCAGGGTGCTCAGTGCTTGGGGTGTTGGGTGCTCAGTCCTCAGGATGCTGGGTGCTCAGTACTCAGGGTCCTGGGTGCTCAGTACTCAGGGTGCTCAGTGCTTGGTGTGCTGGGTGCTCAGTACTCAGGGTGCTCTGTGCTTGGGGTGTTGGGTGCTCAGTACTCAGGGTGCAGGGTGCTCAGTGCTCAGGGTGCTGGGTGCTCAGTACTCACGGTGCTGGGTGCTCAGTACTCAGGGTGCTGGGTGCTCAGTGCTCGGGGTGCTGGGTGCTCAGTGCTCAGGGTGCTGGGTGCTCAGTGCTCGGGGTGCTCGGTGCTCAGTGCTCAGGGTGCTGGGTGCTCAGTACTCAGGGTGCTCAGTGCTCAGGGTGCTGGTTGCTCAGTGCTCGGGGTGCTGGGTGCTCATTCCTCAAGGTGCTGGGTGCTCAGTACTCAGGGTGCTGGGTGCTCAGTACTCAGGGTGCTCAGTGCTTGGGGTGCTGGGTGCTCAGTCCTCAGGATGCTGGGTGCTCAGTACTCAGGGTCCTGGGTGCTCAGTACTCAGGGTGCTCAGTGCTTGGTGTGCTGGGTGCTCAGTACTCAGGGTGCTCTGTGCTTGGGGTGTTGGGTGCTCAGTACTCAGGGTGCAGGGTGCTCAGTGCTCAGGGTGCTGGGTGCTCAGTACTCACGGTGCTGGGTGCTCAGTACTCAGGGTGCTGGGTGCTCAGTGCTCGGGGTGCTGGGTGCTCAGTGCTCAGGGTGCTGGGTGCTCAGTGCTCGGGGTGCTGGATGCTCAGTGCTCAGGGTGCTGGATGCTCAGTGCTCAGGGTGCTGGGTGCTCAGTGCTCAGGGTGCTGGGTGCTCAGTGCTCGGGGTGCTGGGTGCTCAGTGCTCGAGGTGCTCAGTACTCAGGGTGCTGCGTGTTCAGTGCTCAGGGTGCTGGATGCTCAGTACTCAGGGTGCTGGGTGCTCAGTACTCAGGGTGCTGGGTGCTCAGTACTCGGCTGCTGGGTGCTCAGTGCTCAGGGTGCTGGGTGCTCAGTGCTCAGGGTGCTGGGTGCTCAGTGCTCAGTACTCAGGGTGCTGGGTGCTCAGTGCTCGGGATGCTGGGTGCTCAGTGCTCAGTACTCAGGGTGCTGGGTGCTCAGTGCTCGGGGTGCTGGGTGCTCAGTGCTCAGGGTGCTGGGTGCTCAGTTCTCGGGGTGCTCGGTGCTCAGTACTCAGTGCTCAGGGTGCTCGGTGCTCAGTGCTCAGGGTGCTGGGTTTTCAGTACTCGGGGTGCTGGGTGCTCAGTACTCGGGGTGCTGGGTGCTCAGTACTCAGGGTGCTGGGTGCTCAGTGCTCAGGGTGCTGGGTGCTCAGTGCTCGGGGTGCTGGGTGCTCAGTGCTCAGTACTCAGGGTGCTGGGTGCTCAGTGCTCGGGGTGCTGGGTGATCAGTGCTCAGTACTCAGGGTGCTGGGTGCTCAGTGCTCGGGGTGCAGGGTGCTCAGTGCTCAGGGTGCTGGGTGCTCAGTGCTCGGGGTGCTGGGTGCTCAGTGCTCAGTACTCGGGGTGCTGGGTGCTCAGTGCTCTGGGTGCTGGGTGCTCAGTACTCAGGGTGCTGGGTGCTCAGTACTCCGGGTGCTGGGTGATCAGTTCTCGGGGTGCTCGGTGCTCAGTACTCAGTGCTCAGGGTGCTCAGTGCTCAGTGCTCAGGGTGCTGGGTGTTCAGTACTCAGGGTGCTGGGTGCTCAGTACTCAGGGTGCTGGGTGCTCAGTGCTCAGGGTGCTGGGTGCTCAGTACTCGGGGTGCTCGCTGCTCAGTACTCAGGGTGCTGGGTGCTCAGTGCTCAGGGTGCTGGGTGCTCAGTGCTCAGGGTGCTCGGTGCTCAGTACTCGGGGTGCTGGGTGCTCATTCTCGGGGTGCTGGGTGCTCAGTGCTCTTGGTGCTGGGTGCTCAGTACTCACGGTGCTGGGTGCTCAGTGCTCAGGGTGCTGGGTGCTCAGTACTCAGGGTGCTGGGTGTTCAGTGCTCAGGGTGCTGGGTGCTCAGTACTCAGGGTGCGGGGTGCTCAGTGCTCAGCGTGCTGGGTGCTCAGTACTCAGGGTGCTGGGAGCTCAGTGCTCAGTGTGATCGGTGCTCAGTACTCAGGGTGCTCATTACTCAGGGTGCTGGGTGCTCAGTGCTCGGGGTGCTGGGTGCTCAGTACTCAGAGTGCTGGGTGCTCAGTGCTCGGGGTTCTGGGTGCTCAGTGCTCAGGGTGATCGGTGCTCAGTACTCAGGGTGCTGGGTGCTCAGTGCTCAGGGTGCTGGGTGCTCAGTCCTCAGGGTGCTCAGTGCTCAGGGTGCTGTGTGCTCAGTGCTCGGGGTGCTCGGTGCTCAGTACTCAGGGTGCTCTGTGCTTGGGGTGTTGGGTGCTCAGTACTCAGGGTGCTGGGTGCTCAGTGCTCAGGGTGCTGGGTGCTCAGTACTCAGGGTGCTGGGTGCTCAGTGCTCAGGGTGCTGGGTGCTCAGTGCTCGGGGTGCTGGGTGCTCAGTGCTCAGTACTCAGGGTGCTGGGTGCTCAGTGCTCGGGGTGCAGGGTGCTCAGTGCTCAGGGTGCTGGGTGCTCAGTGCTCGGGGTGCTGGGTGCTCAGTGCTCAGTACTCAGGGTGCTGGGTGCTCAGTGCTCGGGGTGCTGGGTTCTCAGTGCTCAGTACTCAGGGTGCTGGGTGCTCAGTACTCGGGGTGCTGGGTGCTCATTCTCGGGGTGCTGGGTGCTCAGTGCTCGGGGTGCTGGGTGCTCAGTACTCGGGGTGCTGGGTGCTCAGTACTCGGGGTGCTGGGTGCTCATTCTCGGGGTGCTGGGTGCTCAGTGCTCGGGGTGCTGGGTGCTCAGTACTCAGGGTGCTGGGTGCTCAGTGCTCAGGGTGCTGGGTGCTCAGTACTCAGGGTGCTGGGTGCTCAGTGCTCAGGGTGCTGGGTGCTCAGTACTCAGGGTGCTGGGTGCTCAGTGCTCAGCGTGCTGGGTGCTCAGTACTCAGGGTGCTGGGAGCTCAGTGCTCAGGGTGATCGGTGCTCAGTACTCAGGGTGCTCATTACTCAGGGTGCTGGGTGCTCAGTGCTCGGGGTGCTGGGTGCTCAGTACTCAGGGTGCTGGGTGCTCAGTGCTCGGGGTTCTGGGTGCTCAGTGCTCAGGGTGATCGGTGCTCAGTACTCAGGGTGCTGGGTGCTCAGTGCTCAGGGTGCTCGGTGCTCAGTGCTCAGGGTGCTGGGTGCTCAGTACTCAGGGTGCTCAGTGCTCAGGGTGCTGGTTGCTCAGTGCTCGGGGTGCTGGGTGCTCATTCCTCAAGGTGCTGGGTGCTCAGTACTCAGGGTGCTGGGTGCTCAGTACTCAGGGTGCTCAGTGCTTGGGGTGCTGGGTGCTCAGTACTCAGGGTGCTCAGTGCTTGGGGTGTTGGGTGCTCAGTCCTCAGGATGCTGGGTGCTCAGTACTCAGGGTCCTGGGTGCTCAGTACTCAGGGTGCTCAGTGCTTGGTGTGCTGGGTGCTCAGTACTCAGGGTGCTCTGTGCTTGGGGTGTTGGGTGCTCAGTACTCAGGGTGCAGGGTGCTCAGTGCTCAGGGTGCTGGGTGCTCAGTACTCACGGTGCTGGGTGCTCAGTACTCAGGGTGCTGGGTGCTCAGTGCTCGGGGTGCTGGGTGCTCAGTGCTCAGGGTGCTGGGTGCTCAGTGCTCAGGGTGCTGGATGCTCAGTGCTCAGGGTGCTGGATGCTCAGTGCTCAGGGTGCTGGGTGCTCAGTGCTCAGGGTGCTGGGTGCTCAGTGCTCGGGGTGCTGGGTGCTCAGTGCTCGAGGTGCTCAGTACTCAGGGTGCTGCGTGTTCAGTGCTCAGGGTGCTGGATGCTCAGTACTCAGGGTGCTGGGTGCTCAGTACTCAGGGTGCTGGGTGCTCAGTACTCGGCTGCTGGGTGCTCAGTGCTCAGGGTGCTGGGTGCTCAGTGCTCAGGGTGCTGGGTGCTCAGTGCTCAGTACTCAGGGTGCTGGGTGCTCAGTGCTCGGGATGCTGGGTGCTCAGTGCTCAGTACTCAGGGTGCTGGGTGCTCAGTGCTCGGGGTGCTGGGTGCTCAGTGCTCAGGGTGCTGGGTGCTCAGTTCTCGGGGTGCTCGGTGCTCAGTACTCAGTGCTCAGGGTGCTCGGTGCTCAGTGCTCAGGGTGCTGGGTTTTCAGTACTCGGGCTGCTGGGTGCTCAGTACTCGGGGTGCTGGGTGCTCAGTACTCAGGGTGCTGGGTGCTCAGTGCTCAGGGTGCTGGGTGCTCAGTGCTCGGGGTGCTGGGTGCTCAGTGCTCAGTACTCAGGGTGCTGGGTGCTCAGTGCTCGGGGTGCTGGGTGATCAGTGCTCAGTACTCAGGGTGCTGGGTGCTCAGTGCTCGGGGTGCAGGGTGCTCAGTGCTCAGGGTGCTGGGTGCTCAGTGCTCGGGGTGCTGGGTGCTCAGTGCTCAGTACTCGGGGTGCTGGGTGCTCAGTGCTCGGGGTGCTGGGTGCTCAGTACTCAGGGTGCTGGGTGCTCAGTACTCCGGGTGCTGGGTGATCAGTTCTCGGGGTGCTCGGTGCTCAGTACTCAGTGCTCAGGGTGCTCAGTGCTCAGTGCTCAGGGTGCTGGGTGTTCAGTACTCAGGGTGCTGGGTGCTCAGTACTCAGGGTGCTGGGTGCTCAGTGCTCAGGGTGCTGGGTGCTCAGTGCTCGGGGTGCTGGGTGCTCAGTGCTCAGTACTCAGGGTGCTGGGTGCTCAGTGCTCGGGGTGCAGGGTGCTCAGTGCTCAGGGTGCTGGGTGCTCAGTGCTCGGGGTGCTGGGTGCTCAGTGCTCAGTACTCAGGGTGCTGGGTGCTCAGTGCTCGGGGTGCTGGGTTCTCAGTGCTCAGTACTCAGGGTGCTGGGTGCTCAGTACTCGGGGTGCTGGGTGCTCATTCTCGGGGTGCTGGGTGCTCAGTGCTCGGGGTGCTGGGTGCTCAGTACTCGGGGTGCTGGGTGCTCAGTACTCGGGGTGCTGGGTGCTCATTCTCGGGGTGCTGGGTGCTCAGTGCTCGGGGTGCTGGGTGCTCAGTACTCAGGGTGCTGGGTGCTCAGTGCTCAGGGTGCTGGGTGCTCAGTACTCAGGGTGCTGGGTGCTCAGTGCTCAGGGTGCTGGGTGCTCAGTACTCAGGGTGCTGGGTGCTCAGTGCTCAGCGTGCTGGGTGCTCAGTACTCAGGGTGCTGGGAGCTCAGTGCTCAGGGTGATCGGTGCTCAGTACTCAGGGTGCTCATTACTCAGGGTGCTGGGTGCTCAGTGCTCGGGGTGCTGGGTGCTCAGTACTCAGGGTGCTGGGTGCTCAGTGCTCGGGGTTCTGGGTGCTCAGTGCTCAGGGTGATCGGTGCTCAGTACTCAGGGTGCTGGGTGCTCAGTGCTCAGGGTGCTCGGTGCTCAGTGCTCAGGGTGCTGGGTGCTCAGTACTCAGGGTGCTCAGTGCTCAGGGTGCTGGTTGCTCAGTGCTCGGGGTGCTGGGTGCTCATTCCTCAAGGTGCTGGGTGCTCAGTACTCAGGGTGCTGGGTGCTCAGTACTCAGGGTGCTCAGTGCTTGGGGTGCTGGGTGCTCAGTACTCAGGGTGCTCAGTGCTTGGGGTGTTGGGTGCTCAGTCCTCAGGATGCTGGGTGCTCAGTACTCAGGGTCCTGGGTGCTCAGTACTCAGGGTGCTCAGTGCTTGGTGTGCTGGGTGCTCAGTACTCAGGGTGCTCTGTGCTTGGGGTGTTGGGTGCTCAGTACTCAGGGTGCAGGGTGCTCAGTGCTCAGGGTGCTGGGTGCTCAGTACTCACGGTGCTGGGTGCTCAGTACTCAGGGTGCTGGGTGCTCAGTGCTCGGGGTGCTGGGTGCTCAGTGCTCAGGGTGCTGGGTGCTCAGTGCTCAGGGTGCTGGATGCTCAGTGCTCAGGGTGCTGGATGCTCAGTGCTCAGGGTGCTGGGTGCTCAGTGCTCAGGGTACTGGGTGCTCAGTGCTCGGGGTGCTGGGTGCTCAGTGCTCGAGGTGCTCAGTACTCAGGGTGCTGCGTGTTCAGTGCTCAGGGTGCTGGATGCTCAGTACTCAGGGTGCTGGGTGCTCAGTACTCAGGGTGCTGGGTGCTCAGTACTCGGCTGCTGGGTGCTCAGTGCTCAGGGTGCTGGGTGCTCAGTGCTCAGGGTGCTGGGTGCTCAGTGCTCAGTACTCAGGGTGCTGGGTGCTCAGTGCTCGGGATGCTGGGTGCTCAGTGCTCAGTACTCAGGGTGCTGGGTGCTCAGTGCTCGGGGTGCTGGGTGCTCAGTGCTCAGGGTGCTGGGTGCTCAGTTCTCGGGGTGCTCGGTGCTCAGTACTCAGTGCTCAGGGTGCTCGGTGCTCAGTGCTCAGGGTGCTGGGTTTTCAGTACTCGGGCTGCTGGGTGCTCAGTACTCGGGGTGCTGGGTGCTCAGTACTCAGGGTGCTGGGTGCTCAGTGCTCAGGGTGCTGGGTGCTCAGTGCTCGGGGTGCTGGGTGCTCAGTGCTCAGTACTCAGGGTGCTGGGTGCTCAGTGCTCGGGGTGCTGGGTGATCAGTGCTCAGTACTCAGGGTGCTGGGTGCTCAGTGCTCGGGGTGCAGGGTGCTCAGTGCTCAGGGTGCTGGGTGCTCAGTGCTCGGGGTGCTGGGTGCTCAGTGCTCAGTACTCGGGGTGCTGGGTGCTCAGTGCTCGGGGTGCTGGGTGCTCAGTACTCAGGGTGCTGGGTGCTCAGTACTCCGGGTGCTGGGTGATCAGTTCTCGGGGTGCTCGGTGCTCAGTACTCAGTGCTCAGGGTGCTCAGTGCTCAGTGCTCAGGGTGCTGGGTGTTCAGTACTCAGGGTGCTGGGTGCTCAGTACTCAGGGTGCTGGGTGCTCAGTGCTCAGGGTGCTGGGTGCTCAGTACTCGGGGTGCTCGCTGCTCAGTACTCAGGGTGCTGGGTGCTCAGTGCTCAGGGTGCTGGGTGCTCAGTGCTCAGGGTGCTCGGTGCTCAGTACTCGGGGTGCTGGGTGCTCATTCTCGGGGTGCTGCGTGCTCAGTGCTCTTGGTGCTGGGTGCTCAGTACTCACGGTGCTGGGTGCTCAGTGCTCAGGGTGCTGGGTGCTCAGTACTCAGGGTGCTGGGTGCTCAGTGCTCAGGGTGCTGGGTGCTCAGTACTCAGGGTGCGGGGTGCTCAGTGCTCAGCGTGCTGGGTGCTCAGTACTCAGGGTGCTGGGAGCTCAGTGCTCAGTGTGATCGGTGCTCAGTACTCAGGGTGCTCATTACTCAGGGTGCTGGGTGCTCAGTGCTCGGGGTGCTGGGTGCTCAGTACTCAGAGTGCTGGGTGCTCAGTGTTCGGGGTTCTGGGTGCTCAGTGCTCAGGGTGATCGGTGCTCAGTACTCAGGGTGCTGGGTGCTCAGTGCTCAGGGTGCTGGGTGCTCAGTCCTCAGGGTGCTCAGTGCTCAGGGTGCTGTGTGCTCAGTGCTCGGGGTGCTCGGTGCTCAGTACTCAGGGTGCTGAGTGCTCAGTACTCAGGGTGCTGGGTGCTCAGTACTCAGGGTGCTGAGTGCTCAGTGCTCAGGGTGCTGGGTGATCAGTGCTAAGGGTGCTGGGTGCTCAGTGCTCAGGGTGCTGGGTGCTCAGTGCTCGGGGTGCTGGGTGCTCAGTACTCGGGTGCTGGGTTCTCAGTGCTCAGGGTGCTGGGTGCTCAGTGCTCGGGGTGCTGGGTGCTCAGTGCTCAGTACTCAGGGTGCTGGGTGTTCAGTGCTCAGGGTGCTGGGTGCTCAGTGCTCAGTACTCAGGGTGCTGGGTGCTCAGTGCTCGGGGTGCAGGGTGCTCAGTGCTCAGGGTGCTGGGTGCTCAGTGCTCGGGGTGCTGGGTGCTCAGTGCTCAGTACTCAGGGTGCTGGGTGCTCAGTGCTCGGGGTGCTGGGTGCTCAGTGCTCAGTACTCAGGGTGCTGGGTGCTCAGTGCTCAGGGTGCTGGGTGCTCAGTGCTTGGGGTGCTGGGTGCTCAGTACTCAGGGTGCTGGGTGCTCAGTACTCCGGGTGCTGGGTGCTCAGTTCTCGGGGTGCTCGGTGCTCAGTACTCAGTGCTCAGGGTGCTCAGTGCTCAGTGCTCAGAGTGCTGGGTGTTCAGTACTCAGGGTGCTGGGTGCTCAGTACTCAGGGTGCTGGGTGCTCAGTGCTCAGGGTGCTGGGTGCTCAGTACTCGGGGTGCTCGGTGCTCAGTGCTCAGGGTGCTGGGTGCTCAGTACTCAGGGTGCTGGGTGCTCAGTGCTCAGGGTGCTCGGTGCTCATTACTCGGTGTGCTGGGTGCTCATTCTCGGGGTGCTGGGTGCTCAGTGCTCGGGGTGCTGGGTGCTCAGTACTCAGGGTGCTGGGTGCTCAGTGCTCAGGGTGCTGGGTGCTCAGTACTCAGGGTGCTGGGTGCTCAGTGCTCAGGGTGCTGGGTGCTCAGTACTCAGGGTGCTGGGTGCTCAGTGCTCAGCGTGCTGGGTGCTCAGTACTCAGGGTGCTGGGAGCTCAGTGCTCAGGGTGATCGGTGCTCAGTACTCAGGGTGCTCATTACTCAGGGTGCTGGGTGTTCAGTGCTCGGGGTGCTGGGTGCTCAGTACTCAGGGTGCTGGGTGCTCAGTGCTCGGGGTTCTGGGTGCTCAGTGCTCAGCGTGATCGGTGCTCAGTACTCAGGGTGCTGGGTGCTCAGTGCTCAGGGTGCTCGGTGCTCAGTGCTCAGGGTGCTGGGTGCTCAGTACTCAGGGTGCTCAGTGCTCAGGGTGCTGTGTGCTCAGTGCTCGGGGTGCTGGGTGCTCAGTGCTCGGGGTGCTGGGTGCTCAGTACTCAGGGTGCTGGGTGCTCATTACTTTGGGTGCTGGGTGCTCAGTTCTCGGGGTGCTCGGTGCTCAGTACTCAGTGCTCAGGGTGCTCAGTGCTCAGTGCTCAGGGTGCTGGGTGTTCAGTATTCAGGGTGCTGGGTGCTCAGTACTCAGGGTGCTGGGTGCTCAGTGCTCAGGGTGCTGGGTGCTCAGTACTCGGGGTGCTCGGTGCTCAGTACTCAGTGCTCAGGGTGCTCAGGGCTCAGGGTGCTGGGTGCTCAGTACTCAGGGTGCTGGGTGCTCAGTGCTCAGGGTGCTGGGTGCTCAGTACTCAGGGAGCTGGGTGCTCAGTACTCGGGGTACTGGGTGCTCAGTACTCAGGGTGCTGGGTGCTCAGTACTCAGGGTGCTGGGTGCTCAGTACTCGGGTGCTGGGTGCTCAGTGCTCAGGGTGCTGGGTGCTCAGTGCTCGGGGTGCTGGGTGCTCAGTGCTCAGTACTCAGGGTGCTGGGTGCTCAGTGCTCGGGGTGCTGCGTGCTCAGTGCTCAGGGTGCTGGGTGCTCAGTCCTCAGGGTGCTCATTGCTCAGGGTGCTGGGTGCTCAGTACTCAGGGTGCTGGGTGCTCAGTGCTCAGGGTGCTCGGTGCTCGGGGCGCTGGGTGCTCAGTGCTCGGGGTGCTCGGAGCTCAGTACTCAGGGTGCTGGGTGCTCAGTGCTCGGGGTGCTCGGTGCTCAGTACTCAGGGTGCTCAGTGCTCAGTGCTCAGGGTGCTCGATGCTCAGTACGTTGGGTGCTCACTACTCAGGGTGCTGCGTGCTCAGTGCTCAGGGTGCTGGGTGCTCAGTGCTCAGGGTGCTGGGTGCTCAGTACTCAGGGTGCTGGGTGCTCAGTGCTCGGGGTGCTGCGTGCTCAGTGCTCAGGGTGCTGGGTGCTCAGTACTCAGGGTGTTGGTTGCCCAGTACTCGGGGTGCTTTGTGCTCAGTACTCAGGGTGCTGGGTGCTCAGTACTCAGGGTGCTGGGTGCTCAGTACTCGGGTGCTGGGTGCTCAGTGCTCAGGGTGCTGGGTGCTCAGTAATCGGGTTGCTGGGTGCTCAGTGCTCGGGGTGCTGGGTGCTCAGTGCTCAGTACTCAGGGTGCTGGGTGCTCAGTACTCGGGGTGCTGGGTGCTCAGTGCTCAGTACTCAGGGTGCTGGGTGCTCAGTGCTCAGGGTGCTGGGTGCTCAGTGCTCAGGGTGCTGGGTACTCAGTGCTCAGGGTGCTGGGTGCTCAGTACTCAGGGTGCTGGGTGCTCAGTGCTCAGGGTGCTGGGTGCTCAGTGATCGGGGTGTTGGGTGCTCAGTGCTCGGGGTGCTGGGTGCTCAGTGCTCGGGGTGCTCGGTGCTCAGTACTCAGGGTGCTGGGTGCTCAGTGCTCGAGGTGCTCAGTACTCAGGGTGCTGTATGTTCAGTGTTCAAGGTGCTGGGTGCTCAGTACTCAGGGTGCTCGGTGCTTAGTACTCAGGGTGCTGGGTGCTCAGTACTCCGGGTGCTGGGTGCTCAGTGCTCGGGGTGCTCGGTGCTCAGTACTCAGTGCTCAGGGTGCTCAGTGCTCAGTGCTCAGGGTGCTGGGTGTTCAGTACTCAGGGTGCTGGGTGCTCAGTACTCAGGGTGCTGGGTGCTCAGTACTCGGGGTGCTCGGTGCTCAGTGCTCAGGGTGCTGGGTGCTCAGTACTCAGGGTGCTGGGTGCTCAGTACACAGGGTACTGGGTGCTCAGTGCTCAGGGTGCTGGGTACTCAGTGCTCAGGGTGCTCGGTGCTCAGTACTCGTGGTGCTGGGTGCTCATTCTTGGGGTGCTGGGTGCTCAGTGCTCGGGGTGCTGGGTGCGCAGTACTCAGGGTGCTGGGTGCTCAGTGCTCAGGGTGCTGGGTTCTCAGTACTCAGGGTGCTGGGTGCTCAGTGCTCAGGGTGCTGGGTGCTCAGTACTCAGGGTGCTGGGTGCTCAGTGCTCAGGGTGCTGGGTGCTCAGTACTCAGGGAGCTGGGAGCTCAGTGCTCAGGGTGATCGGTGCTCAGTACTCAGGGTGCTCAGTACTCAGGGTACTGGGTGCTCAGTGCTCGGGGTGCTGGGAGCTCAGTACTCAAGGTGCTGGGTGCTCAGTGCTCGGGGTGCTGGGTGCTCAGTGCTCAGGGTGATCGGTGCTCAGTACTCAGGGTGCTGGGTGCTTAGTGCTCAGGGTGCTGGGTGTTCAGTCCCCAGGGTGCTCATTGCTCAGGGTGCTGGGTGCTCAGTGCTCGGGGTGCTGGGTGCTCAGTGCTCGGGGTGCTGGGTGTTCAGTGCTCATTGCTCAGGGTGCTGGGTGCTCAGTGCTCAGTGCTCAGCGTGCTGGTTGCTCAGTACTCAGGGTACTGGGTGCTCAGTGCTCAGGGTGCTCAGTGCTCAGTACTCAGTGCTGAGTGTGCTCAGTGCTCAGTGCTCAGGGTGCTGGGTGTTCAGTACTCAGGGTGCTGGGTGCTCAGTACTCAGGGTGCTGGGTGCTCAGTGCTCAGGGTGCTCGGTGCTCGGGGCGCTGGGTGCTCAGTGCTCGGGGTGCTCGGAGCTCAGTACTCAGGGTGCTGGGTGCTCAGTGCTCGGGGTGCTCGGTGCTCTGTACTCAGGGTGCTGGGTGCTCAGTGCTCGGGGTGCTCGGTGCTCAGTACGTTGAGTGCTCACTACTCAGGGTCCTGGGTGCTCAGTGCTCAGGGTGCTGGGTGCTCAGTGCTCAGGGTGCTGGGTGCTCAGTGCTCAGGGTGCTGGGTGCTCAGTACTCAGGGTGCTGGGTGCGCAGTGCTCGGGGTGCTGGGTGCTCAGTGCTCAGGGTGCTGGCTGCTCAGTACTCAGGGTGCTGGGTGCTCAGTACTCGGGGTGCTGGGTGCTCAGTACTCAGGGTGCTGGGTGCTCAGTACTCAGGGTGCTGGGTGCTCAGTACTCGGGTGCTGGGTGCTCAGTGCTCAGCGTGCTGGGTGCTCAGTACTCAGGGTGCTGGGAGCTCAGTGCTCAGTGTGATCGGTGCTCAGTACTCAGGGTGCTCATTACTCAGGGTGCTGGGTGCTCAGTGCTCGGGGTGCTGGGTGCTCAGTACTCAGAGTGCTGGGTGCTCAGTGCTCGGGGTTCTGGGTGCTCAGTGCTCAGGGTGATCGGTGCTCAGTACTCAGGGTGCTGGGTGCTCAGTGCTCAGGGTGCTCGGTGCTCAGTGCTCAGGGTGCTGGGTGCTCAGTACTCAGGGTGCTGGGAGCTCAGTGCTCAGGGTGATCGGTGCTCAGTACTCAGGGTGCTCATTACTCAGGGTGCTGGGTGCTCAGTGCTCGGGGTGCTGGGTGCTCAGTACTCAGGGTGCTGGGTGCTCAGTGCTCGGGGTTCTGGGTGCTCAGTGCTCAGGGTGATCGGTGCTCAGTACTCAGGGTGCTGGGTGCTCAGTGCTCAGGGTGCTCGGTGCTCAGTGCTCAGGGTGCTGGGTGCTCAGTACTCAGGGTGCTCAGTGCTCAGGGTGCTGGGTGCTCAGTGCTCGGGGTGCTGGGTGCTCAGTGCTCGGGGTGCTGGGTGCTCAGTACTCAGGGTGCTGGGTGCTCATTACTCCGGGTGCTGGGTGCTCAGTTCTCGGGGTGCTCGGTGCTCAGTACTCAGTGCTCAGGGTGCTCAGTGCTCAGTGCTCAGGGTGCTGGGTGTTCAGTACTCAGGGTGCTGGGTGCTCAGTACTCAGGGTGCTGGGTGCTCAGTGCTCAGGGTGCTGGGTGCTCAGTACTCGGGGTGCTCGGTGCTCAGTACTCAGTGCTCAGGGTGCTCAGGGCTCAGGGTGCTGGGTGCTCAGTACTCAGGGTGCTGGGTGCTCAGTGCTCAGGGTGCTGGGTGCTCAGTACTCAGGGAGCTGGGTGCTCAGTACTCGGGGTACTGGGTGCTCAGTACTCAGGGTGCTGGGTGCTCAGTACTCAGGGTGCTGGGTGCTCAGTACTCGGGTGCTGGGTGCTCAGTGCTCAGGGTGCTGGGTGCTCAGTGCTCGGGGTGCTGGGTGCTCAGTGCTCAGTACTCAGGGTGCTGGGTGCTCAGTGCTCGGGGTGCTGCGTGCTCAGTGCTCAGGGTGCTGGGTGCTCAGTCCTCAGGGTGCTCATTGCTCAGGGTGCTGGGTGCTCAGTACTCAGGGTGCTGGGTGCTCAGTGCTCAGGGTGCTCGGTGCTCGGGGCGCTGGGTGCTCAGTGCTCGGGGTGCTCGGAGCTCAGTACTCAGGGTGCTGGGTGCTCAGTGCTCGGGGTGCTCGGTGCTCAGTACTCAGGGTGCTCAGTGCTCAGTGCTCAGGGTGCTCGATGCTCAGTACGTTGGGTGCTCACTACTCAGGGTGCTGCGTGCTCAGTGCTCAGGGTGCTGGGTGCACAGTGCTCAGGGTGCTGGGTGCTCAGTACTCAGGGTGCTGGGTGCTCAGTGCTCGGGGTGCTGGGTGCTCAGTGCTCAGGGTGCTGGGTGCTCAGTACTCAGGGTGTTGGTTGCCCAGTACTCGGGGTGCTTTGTGCTCAGTACTCAGGGTGCTGGGTGCTCAGTACTCAGGGTGCTGGGTGCTCAGTACTCGGGTGCTGGGTGCTCAGTGCTCAGGGTGCTGGGTGCTCAGTGCTCGGGGTGCTGGGTGCTCAGTGCTCAGTACTCAGGGTGCTGGGTGCTCAGTACTCGGGGTGCTGGGTGCTCAGTGCTCGGGGTGCTGGGTGCTCAGTGCTCAGTACTCAGGGTGCTGGGTGCTCAGTACTCGGGGTGCTGGGTGCTCAGTGCTCAGTACTCAGGGTGCTGGGTGCTCAGTGCTCAGGGTGCTGGGTGCTCAGTGCTCAGGGTGCTGGGTACTCAGTGCTCAGGGTGCTGGGTGCTCAGTGCTCGGGGTGCTCGGTGCTCTGTACTCAGGGTGCTGGGTGCTCAGTGCTCGGGGTGCTCGGTGCTCAGTACGTTGAGTGCTCACTACTCAGGGTCCTGGGTGCTCAGTGCTCGGGGTGCTGGGTGCTCAGTGCTCAGGGTGCTGGGTGCTCAGTGCTCAGGGTGCTGGGTGCTCAGTACTCAGGGTGCTGGGTGCGCAGTGCTCGGGGTGCTGGGTGCTCAGTGCTCAGGGTGCTGGCTGCTCAGTACTCAGGGTGCTGGGTGCTCAGTACTCGGGGTGCTGGGTGCTCAGTACTCAGGGTGCTGGGTGCTCAGTACTCAGGGTGCTGGGTGCTCAGTACTCGGGTGCTGGGTGCTCAGTGCTCAGCGTGCTGGGTGCTCAGTACTCAGGGTGCTGGGAGCTCAGTGCTCAGTGTGATCGGTGCTCAGTACTCAGGGTGCTCATTACTCAGGGTGCTGGGTGCTCAGTGCTCGGGGTGCTGGGTGCTCAGTACTCAGAGTGCTGGGTGCTCAGTGCTCGGGGTTCTGGGTGCTCAGTGCTCAGGGTGATCGGTGCTCAGTACTCAGGGTGCTGGGTGCTCAGTGCTCAGGGTGCTCGGTGCTCAGTGCTCAGGGTGCTGGGTGCTCAGTACTCAGGGTGCTGGGAGCTCAGTGCTCAGGGTGATCGGTGCTCAGTACTCAGGGTGCTCATTACTCAGGGTGCTGGGTGCTCAGTGCTCGGGGTGCTGGGTGCTCAGTACTCAGGGTGCTGGGTGCTCAGTGCTCGGGGTTCTGGGTGCTCAGTGCTCAGGGTGATCGGTGCTCAGTACTCAGGGTGCTGGGTGCTCAGTGCTCAGGGTGCTCGGTGCTCAGTGCTCAGGGTGCTGGGTGCTCAGTACTCAGGGTGCTCAGTGCTCAGGGTGCTGGGTGCTCAGTGCTCGGGGTGCTGGGTGCTCAGTGCTCGGGGTGCTGGGTGCTCAGTACTCAGGGTGCTGGGTGCTCATTACTCCGGGTGCTGGGTGCTCAGTTCTCGGGGTGCTCGGTGCTCAGTACTCAGTGCTCAGGGTGCTCAGTGCTCAGTGCTCAGGGTGCTGGGTGTTCAGTACTCAGGGTGCTGGGTGCTCAGTACTCAGGGTGCTGGGTGCTCAGTGCTCAGGGTGCTGGGTGCTCAGTACTCGGGGTGCTCGGTGCTCAGTACTCAGTGCTCAGGGTGCTCAGGGCTCAGGGTGCTGGGTGCTCAGTACTCAGGGTGCTGGGTGCTCAGTGCTCAGGGTGCTGGGTGCTCAGTACTCAGGGAGCTGGGTGCTCAGTACTCGGGGTACTGGGTGCTCAGTACTCAGGGTGCTGGGTGCTCAGTACTCAGGGTGCTGGGTGCTCAGTACTCGGGTGCTGGGTGCTCAGTGCTCAGGGTGCTGGGTGCTCAGTGCTCGGGGTGCTGGGTGCTCAGTGCTCAGTACTCAGGGTGCTGGGTGCTCAGTGCTCGGGGTGCTGCGTGCTCAGTGCTCAGGGTGCTGGGTGCTCAGTCCTCAGGGTGCTCATTGCTCAGGGTGCTGGGTGCTCAGTACTCAGGGTGCTGGGTGCTCAGTGCTCAGGGTGCTCGGTGCTCGGGGCGCTGGGTGCTCAGTGCTCGGGGTGCTCGGAGCTCAGTACTCAGGGTGCTGGGTGCTCAGTGCTCGGGGTGCTCGGTGCTCAGTACTCAGGGTGCTCAGTGCTCAGTGCTCAGGGTGCTCGATGCTCAGTACGTTGGGTGCTCACTACTCAGGGTGCTGCGTGCTCAGTGCTCAGGGTGCTGGGTGCTCAGTGCTCAGGGTGCTGGGTGCTCAGTACTCAGGGTGCTGGGTGCTCAGTGCTCGGGGTGCTGGGTGCTCAGTCCTCAGGGTGCTGGGTGCTCAGTACTCAGGGTGTTGGTTGCCCAGTACTCGGGGTGCTTTGTGCTCAGTACTCAGGGTGCTGGGTGCTCAGTACTCAGGGTGCTGGGTGCTCAGTACTCGGGTGCTGGGTGCTCAGTGCTCAGGGTGCTGGGTGCTCAGTAATCGGGTTGCTGGGTGCTCAGTGCTCGGGGTGCTGGGTGCTCAGTGCTCAGTACTCAGGGTGCTGGGTGCTCAGTACTCGGGGTGCTGGGTGCTCAGTGCTCAGTACTCAGGGTGCTGGGTGCTCAGTGCTCAGGGTGCTGGGTGCTCAGTGCTCAGGGTGCTGGGTACTCAGTGCTCAGGGTGCTGGGTGCTCAGTACTCAGGGTGCTGGGTGCTCAGTGCTCAGGGTGCTGGGTGCTCAGTGCTCGGGGTGTTGGGTGCTCAGTGCTCGGGGTGCTGGGTGCTCAGTGCTCGGGGTGCTCGGTGCTCAGTACTCAGGGTGCTGGGTGCTCAGTGCTCGAGGTGCTCAGTACTCAGGGTGCTGTATGTTCAGTGTTCAAGGTGCTGGGTGCTCAGTACTCAGGGTGCTCGGTGCTTAGTACTCAGGGTGCTGGGTGCTCAGTACTCCGGGTGCTGGGTGCTCAGTGCTCGGGGTGCTCGGTGCTCAGTACTCAGTGCTCAGGGTGCTCAGTGCTCAGTGCTCAGGGTGCTGGGTGTTCAGTACTCAGGGTGCTGGGTGCTCAGTACTCAGGGTGCTGGGGTGCTCAGTACTCGGGGTGCTCGGTGCTCAGTGCTCAGGGTGCTGGGTGCTCAGTACTCAGGGTGCTGGGTGCTCAGTACACAGGGTACTGGGTGCTCAGTGCTCAGGGTGCTGGGTACTCAGTGCTCAGGGTGCTCGGTGCTCAGTACTCGTGGTGCTGGGTGCTCATTCTTGGGGTGCTGGGTGCTCAGTGCTCGGGGTGCTGGGTGCGCAGTACTCAGGGTGCTGGGTGCTCAGTGCTCAGGGTGCTGGGTTCTCAGTACTCAGGGTGCTGGGTGCTCAGTGCTCAGGGTGCTGGGTGCTCAGTACTCAGGGTGCTGGGTGCTCAGTGCTCAGGGTGCTGGGTGCTCAGTACTCAGGGAGCTGGGAGCTCAGTGCTCAGGGTGATCGGTGCTCAGTACTCAGGGTGCTCAGTACTCAGGGTACTGGGTGCTCAGTGCTCGGGGTGCTGGGAGCTCAGTACTCAAGGTGCTGGGTGCTCAGTGCTCGGGGTGCTGGGTGCTC
>NW_024543806.1:0-23628 GCF_018167655.1 Microtus oregoni | reverse complement strand
TGGTGCTCAGTACTCAGGGTGCTCAGTGCTCGGGGAGCTCGGTGCTCAGTACTCTGTGTGCTGGGTGCTCAGTACTCAGTGCTCGGGGTCCTGGGTTCTCAGCCCTCTGGGTGCTTAGTGCACAGTATTCAGGGTGCTGGGTGCTCAGTATTCAGGGTGCTCAGTGCTCGGGGTGCTTTGTGCTCAGTAATCAGGGTGCTGGGTGCTCAGTACTCAGGGTGCTGGGTGCTCAGTCTCAGGGTGCTGGGTGCTCAGTACTCGGGGTGATGGTTGCTCAGTGCTCAGCGTGCTGGGTGCTCAGTACTCAGGGTGCTCGGTTCTCAGTACTCGGGGTGCTGGGTGCTCATACTCAGGGTGCTGGGTGCTCAGTGCTCGGGGTGCTCGCTGCTCAGTACTCTTGGTGCTGGGTGCTCAGTACTCAGGCGTGCTGGGTGCTCAGTGCTCAGGGGTCCTGGGTGCTCAGTACTCAGGGTGCTGGGTGCTTAGTACTCAGGGTGCTCAGTGCTCAGTACACAGGGTGCTGGGTGCTCAGTGCTCGGGGTGCTGGGTGCTCAGTGCTCAGGGTGCTGGGTGCTCAGTGCTCGAGTAGCTCGGTGCTCAGTACTCAGGGTGCTGGGGTGCTCAGTACTCAGTGCTCGGGGGTCCTGGGTGCTGCGTGCTCGGGGTGTTGGGTGCTCAGTACTCAGGGTGCTGGGTGCTCATTCTCGGGGTGCTGGCGTGCTCAGTTGCTCGGGGTGCTGGGTGCTCAGTACTCAGGGTGCTGGGGCTCAGTACTCAGGGTGCTGGGTGCTCAGTACTCAGGGTGCTCTGTTCTCAGTACTCAGGGTGCTGGGTGCTCATTCTCGGGGGTGCTGGGTTCTCAGTGCTCGGGGTACTGGGTGCTCAGTACTCAGGGTGCTCTCGGCTCTGTACTCAGGGGTGCTGGGTGCTCAGTACTCAGGGTGATCTGTTCTCAGTACTCAGGGTGCTGGGTGCTCAGTTCTCTGGGTGCTGGGTGCTCAGTACTCGGGGTGCTCAGTACTCAGGGTGCTGGGTGCTCAGTACTCCAGGGTGTTGGGTGCTCAATGCTCGGGGTGCTCAGTGATCAGTACTCAGGGCGCTGGGTGCTCAGTACTCGGGGTGCTGGGTGCTCAGTGCTCAGGGTGCTGTGTGCTCAGTGCTCTGGGTGCTGGGTGCTCAGTGCTGAGGGTGCTGGCTGCTCAGTGCTCAGGGTGCTGGGTGTTCAGTACTCAGGGTGCTAGGTGCTCAGTGCTCAGGGTCCTCAGTGCTCAGTACTCAGGGTGCTCAGTGCTCAGTTCTCAGCGTGCTTTGTGCTCAGTGCTCAGGGTGCTGGGTGCTCAGTACTCAGGGTGCTGGGTGCCCAGTACTCAGGGTGCTGGGTGCTCAGTACTCAGGGTGCTGGGTGCTCAGTGCTCAGGGTGCTTGATGCTCAGTACTCAGGGTGCTGGGTGCTCAGTGCTCAGGGTGCTGGGTGCTCAGTGCTCGGGGTGCTGGGTGCTCAGTACTCAGGGTGCTGGGTGCTCAGTACTCAGGGTGCTGGGTGCTCAGTACTCGGGGTGCTGGGTGCTCAGTGCTCAGCGTGCTGGGTGCTCAGTACTCAGGGTGCTCGGTGCTCAGTGCTGGGGGGGCTGGGTGCTCAGTACTCAGGGTGCTGGGTGCTCAGTGCTCAGGGTGCTGGGTGCTCAGTGCTCAGGGTGCTGGGGTGCTCAGTACTCAGTGTTCAGGATGCTGGGTGCTCAGTGCTCGGGCTGCTGGGTGCTCAGTGCTCAGGGTGCTGGGTGCTCAGTACTCAGGGTGCTGGGTTCTCAGTACACAGGGTGCTGGGTGCACAGTGCTAGTGGTGCTGGGTGCTCAGTGCTCGGGGTCTGGGTGCTCAGTACTCAGGGTGCTGGGTGCTCAGTACTCAGGGTTCTGGGTGCTCAGTGCTCAGGGTGCTGGGTGCTCAGTGCTCTGGGTGCTGGGTGCTCAGTGCTCAGGTTGCTGGGTGCTCAGTGCTCAGGGTGCTGGGTGCTCAGTGATCGGGGTGATGGGTGCTGAGTGCTCAGGGTGCTGGGTGCTCAGTGCTCGGGGTGCTCGGTGCTCAGTGCTCAGGGTCCTGGGTGCTCAGTACTCAGGGTGCTGGGTGCTTAGTACTCAGGGTGCTCAGTGCTCAGTACACAGGGTGCTGGGTGCTCAGTGCTCGGGGTGCTGGGTGCTCAGTGCTCAGGGTGCTGGGTGCTCAGTGCTCAAGGAGCTCGGTGCTCAGTACTCAGGGTGCTGGGTGCTCAGTACTCAGTGCTCGGGGTCCTGGGTGCTCCGTGCTCGGGGTGTTGGGTGCTCAGTACTCAGGGTGCTGGGTGCTCATTCTCGGGGTGCTGGGTGCTCAGTGCTCGGGGTGCTGGGTGCTCAGTACTCAGGGTGCTGGGGGCTCAGTACTCAGTGTGCTGGGTGCTCAGTACTCAGGGTGCTCGGTTCTCAGTACTCAGGGTACTGGGTGCTCATTCTCGGGGTGCTGGGTTCTCAGTGCTCGGGGTACTGGGTGCTCAGTACTCAGGGTGCTGGGGGCTCTGTACTCAGGGTGCTGGGTGCTCAGTACTCAGGGTGATCTGTTCTCAGTACTCAGGGTGCTGGGTGCTCAGTTCTCTGGGTGCTGGGTGCTCAGTACTCGGGGTGCTCAGTACTCAGGGTGCTGGGTGCTCAGTACTCAGGGTGCTGGGTGCTCAATGCTCGGGTGCTCAGTGATCAGTCCTCAGGGCGCTGGGTGCTCAGTACTCGGGGTGCTGGGTGCTCAGTGCTCAGGGTGCTGTGTGCTCAGTGCTCGGGGTGCTGGGTGCTCAGTGCTGAGGGTGCTGGCTGCTCAGTGCTCAGGGTGCTGGGTGCTCAGTACTCAGGGTGCTAGGTGCTCAGTGCTCAGGGTCCTCGGTGCTCAGTACTCAGGGTGCTCAGTGCTCAGTTCTCAGCGTGCTTTGTGCTCAGTGCTCAGGGTGCTGGGTGCTCAGTACTCAGGGTGCTGGGTGCCCAGTACTCAGGGTGCTGGGTGCTCAGTACTCAGGGTGCTGGGTGCTCAGTGCTCGGGGTGCTCGGTGCTCAGTACTCAGGGTGCAGTATGCTCAGTGCTCAGGGTGCTGGTGCTCAGTACTCAGGGTGCTCAGTACTCAGTACTCAGGGTGCTGGGTGCTCAGTGCTTGGGGTGCTGGGTGCTCAGTGCTCAGGGTGCTGGGTGCTCAGTGCTCGGGGTGCTGGGTGCTCAGTGCTCAGGGTGCTGGGTGCTCAGTGCTCAGGGTGCTCAGTGCTCTGGTTGCTCAGAACTCAGGGTGCTGGGTGCTCAGTACTCAGGGTGCTGGGTGCTCAGTGCTCAGGGTGCTGGGTGCTCAGTACTCAGGGTGCTGGGTGCTCAGTGCTCAGGGTGCTGGGTGCTCAGTACTCAGGGTGCTGGGTGCTCAGTACTCAGGGTGCTCAGTGCTCGGGGAGCTGGGTGCTCAGTGCTCAGGGTGCTGGGTGCTCAGTTCTCAGGGTGCTCAGTGCTCAGTGCTCAGTACTCAGGGTGCTGGGTGCTCAGTACTCAGGGTGCTGGGTGCTCAGTGCTCGGGGTACCCGGTGCTCAGTGCTCGGGGTGCTCGGTGCTTAGTACACAGGGTGCTGAGTGCTCAGTGCTCAGTGTGCTGTGTGCTCAGTACTCAGGGTGCTGGGTGCTCAGTGCTCAGCGTGCTTGATGCTCAGTACTCAGGGTGCTGGGTGCTCAGTGCTCAGGGTGCTGGGTGCTCAGTGCTCGGGGTGCTGGGTGCTCAGTACTCAGGGTGCTGGGTGCTCAGTAAACAGGGTGCTGGGTGCTCAGTACTCGGGGTGCTGGGTGCTCAGTGCTCAGCGTGCTGGGTGCTCAGTATTCAGGGTGCTCGGTGCTCAGTGCTTGGGGTGCTGGGTGCTCAGTACTCAGGGTGCTGGGTGCTCAGTGCTCAGGGTGCTGGGTGCTCAGTGCTCAGGGTGCTGGGTGCTCAGTACTCAGTGCTCAGGATGCTGGGTGCTCAGTGCTCGGTCTGCTAGGTGCTCAGTGCTCAGGGTGCTGGGTGCTCAGTACTCAGGGTGCTGGGTTCTCAGTACTCAGGGTGCTGGGTGCACAGTGCTAGGGGTGCTGGGTGCTCAGTGCTCGGGGTCTGGGTGCTCAGTACTCAGGGTGCTGGGTTCTCAGTACTCAGGGTTCTGGGTGCTCAGTGCTCAGGGTGCTGGGTGCTCAGTGCTCTGGCTGCTGGGTGCTCAGTGCTCAGGGTGCTGGGTGCTCAGTGCTCAGGGTGCTGGGTGCTCAGTGATCGGGGTGATGGGTGCTGAGTGCTCAGGGTGCTGGGTGCTCAGTGCTCAGGGTGCTCGGTGCTCAATGCTCAGGGTCCTGGGTGCTCAGTACTCAGGGTGCTGGGTGCTTAGTACGCAGGGTGCTCAGTACACAGGGTGCTGGGTGCTCAGTGCTCGGGGTGCTGGGTGCTCAGTGCTCAGGGTGCTGGGTGCTCAGTGCTCGTGGAGCTCGGTGCTCAGTACTCAGGGTGCTGGTGCTCAGTACTCAGGGTGCTCAGTGCTCGGGGAGCTCGGTGCTCAGTACTCTGTGTGCTGGGTGCTCAGTACTCAGTGCTCGGGGTCCTGGGTTCTCAGCCCTCTGGGTGCTTAGTGCACAGTATTCAGGGTGCTGGGTGCTCAGTATTCAGGGTGCTCAGTGCTCGGGGTGCTTTGTGCTCAGTAATCAGGGTGCTGGGTGCTCAGTACTCAGGGTGCTGGGTGCTCAGTCTCAGGGTGCTGGGTGCTCAGTACTCGGGGTGATGGTTGCTCAGTGCTCAGCGTGCTGGGTGCTCAGTACTCAGGGTGCTCGGTTCTCAGTACTCACGGTGCTGGGTGCTCAGTACTCGGGGTGCTGGGTGCTCATTACTCAGGGTGCTGGGTGCTCAGTGCTCGGGGTGCTCGCTGCTCAGTACTCTTGGTGCTGGGTGCTCAGTACTCAGGGTGCTGGGTGCTCAGTGCTCGGGGTGCTCGGTGCTCAGTGCTCAGGATGCTCGGTGCTCAGTACATATGGTGCTGGGTGCTCAGTACTCAGGGTGCTGGGTGCTCAGTGCTCGGGGTGCTCGGTGCTCAGTACTCAGGGTGCTGGGTGCTCAGTGTTCAGGGTGCTGGATGCTCAGTACTCAGGGTGCTGGGTGCTCAGTGCTCAGGGTGCTGTGTGCTCAGTAGTCAGGGTGCTGGGTGCTCAGTACTCAGGGTGCTGGGTGCTCAGTGCTCAGGGTGCTGGGTGCTCAGTGCTCGGGGTGCTCGGTGCTCAGTACTCAGGGTGCTGGGTGCTCAGTGCTCGGGGTGCTGCGTGCTCAGTGCTCAGGGTGCTGGGTGCTCTGTACTCGGGGTGCTCGGTGCTCAGTACTCAGGGTTCTGGGTGCTCAGTACTCAGGGTGCTGTGTGCTCATTACTCAGGGTGCTCGGTGCTCAGAACTCAGGGTGCTGGGTGCTCAGTGCTCAGGTGCTCCGTGCTAAGTACTCAGGGTGCTGGGTGCTCATTACTCAGGGTGCTGGGTGCTCAGTGCTCAGGGTGCTGGGTGCTCAGTACTCAGGGTGCTGGGTGCTCAGCACTCAGGGTGCTCAGTACTCAGGGTGCTCTGTGCTCAGTGCTCGGGGTGCTGGGTGCTCAGTACTCAGGGTGCTCAGTACTCAGGGTGCTGGGTGCTCAGTGCTCGGGGTGTTGGATGCTCAGTGCTCAGGGTGCTGGGTGCTCAGTACTCAGGGTGCTGGGTGCTCAGTCCTCAGGGTGCTCAGTGCTCAGGGTGCTGGGTGCTCAGTGCTCGGGGTGCTCGGTGCTCAGTACTCAGGGTGCTGAGTGCTCAGTACTCAGGTTGCTGGGTGCTCAGTACTCAGGGTGCTGGGTGCTCAGTGCTCAGGGTGCTCAGTGCTCAGTACTCAGGGTGCTGGGTGCTCAGTACTCAGGGTGCTGGGTGCTCAGTGCTCGGGTTGCTGGGTGCTCAGTACTCAGGGTGCTGGGTGCTCAGTGTTCGGGGTGCTCGGTGCTCAGTACTCAAGGTGCTGGGTGCTCAGTGCTCACGGTGCTGGGTGCTCAGTCCTCGGGGTGCTCCGTGCTCAGTGCTCAGGATGCTGGGTGCTCAGTGCTCAGGGTGCTGGGTGCTCAGTGCTCAGGGTGCTCAGTGCTCAGTGCTCAGTACTCAGGGTGCTGGGTGCTCAGTACTCAGGGTGCTCGGTGCTCAGTGCTCGGGGTGCTCGGTGCTCAGTACTCAGGGTGCTGGGTGCTCAGTACTCAGGGTGCTGGGTGCTCAGTGCTCAGCGTGCTTGATGCTCAGTACTCAGGGTGCTGGGTGCTCAGTGCTCAGGGTGCTGGGTGCTCAGTGCTCGGGGTGCTGGGTGCTCAGTACTCAGGGTGCTGGGTGCTCAGTGCTCAGCGTGCTTAATGCTCAGTACTCAGGGTGCTGGGTGCTCAGTGCTAAGGGTGCAGGGTGCTCAGTGCTCGGGGTGCTGGGTGCTCAGTACTCAGGGTGCTGGGTGCTCAGTACTCAGGGTGCTGGGTGCTCAGTACTCGGGGTGCTGGGTGCTCAGTGCTCAGCGTGCTGGGTGCTCAGTACTCAGGGTGCTCGGTGCTCAGTGCTTGGGGTGCTGGGTGCTCAATACTCTGGGTGCTGGGTGCTCAGTGCTCAGGGTGCTGGGTGCTCAGTGCTCATGGTGCTGGGTGCTCAGTACTCAGTGCTCAGGATGCTGGGTGCTCAGTGCTCGGGCTGCTGGGTGCTCAGTGCTCAGGGTGCTGGGTGCTCAGTACTCAGGGTGCTGGCTTCTCAGTACTCAGGGTGCTGGGTGCACAGTGCTAGGGTTGCTGGGTGCTCAGTGCTCGGGGTCTGGGTGCTCAGTACTCAGGGTGCTGGGTGCTCAGTACTCAGGGTTCTGGGTGCTCAGTGCTCAGGGTGCTGGGTGCTCAGTGCTCTGGGTGCTGGGTGCTCAGTGCTCAGGGTGCTTTGTGCTCAGTGATCGGGGTGATGGGTGCTGAGTGCTCAGGGTGCTGGGTGCTCAGTGCTCGGGGTGCTCGGTGCTCAGTGCTCAGGGTCCTGGGTGCTCAGTACTCAGGGTGCTGGGTGCTTAGTACGCAGGGTGCTCAGTGCTCAGTACACAGGGTGCTGGGTGCTCAGTGCTCGGGGTGCTGGGTGCTCAGTGCTCAGGGTGCTGGGTGCTCAGTGCTCGGGGAGCTCGGTGCTCAGTACTCAGGGTTCTGGGTGCTCAGTACTCAGGGTGCTCAGTGCTCGGGGAGCTCGGTGCTCAGTACTCAGGGTGCTGGGTGCTCAGTACTCAGTGCTCGGGGTCCTGGGTTCTCAGCCCTCTGGGTGCTTAGTGCACAGTATTCAGGGTTCTGGGTGCTCAGTATTCAGGGTGCTCAGTGCTCGGGGTGCTGGGTGCTCAGTACTCAGGGTGCTGGGTGCTCATTCTCGGGGTGCTGGGTGCTCAGTACTCGGGGTGATGGTTGCTCAGTGCTCAGCGTGCTGGGTGCTCAGTACTCAGGGTGCTCGGTTCTCAGTACTCACGGTGCTGGGTGCTCAGTACTCGGGGTGCTGGGTGCTCATTACTCAGGGTGCTGGGTGCTCAGTGCTCAGGGTGCTCGCTGCTCAGTACTCTTGGTGCTGGGTGCTCAGTACTCAGGGTGCTGGGTGCTCAGTGCTCGGGGTGCTCGGTGCTCAGTGCTCAGGATGCTCGGTGCTCAGTACTTTTGGTGCTGGGTGCTCAGTACTCAGGGTGCTGGGTGCTCAGTGCTCGGGGTGCTCGGTGCTCAGTACTCAGGGTGCTGGGTGCTCAGTGTTCAGGGTGCTGGATGCTCAGTACTCAGGGTGCTGGGTGCTCAGTGCTCAGGGTGCTGTGTGCTCAGTACTCAGGGTGCTGGGTGCTCAGTACTCAGGGTGCTGGGTGCTCAGTGCTCAGGGTGCTGGGTGCTCAGTGCTCGGGGTGCTCGGTGCTCAGTACTCAGGGTGCTGGGTGCTCAGTGCTCGGGGTGCTGCGTGCTCAGTGCTCAGGGTGCTGGGTGCTCAGTACTCGGGGTGCTCGGTGCTCAGTACTCAGGGTGCTGGGTGCTCAGTACTCAGGGTGCTGGTTGCTCAGTACTCAGTGTGCTCGGTGCTCAGAACTCAGGGTGCTGGGTGCTCAGTGCTCAGGTGCTCCGTGCTAAGTACTCAGGGTGCTGGGTGCTCATTACTCAGGGTGCTGGGTGCTCAGTGCTCAGGGTGCTGGGTGCTCAGTACTAAGGGTGCTGGGTGCTCAGCACTCAGGGTGCTCAGTACTCAGGGTGCTCTGTGCTCAGTGCTCGGGGTGCTGGGTGCTCAGTACTCAGGGTGCTCAGTACTCAGTGTGCTGGGTGCTCAGTGCTCGGGGTGCTGGATGCTCAGTGATCAGGGTGATCGGTGCTCAGTACTCAGGATGCTGGGTGCTCAGTACTCAGGGTGCTGGGTGCTCAGTACTCAGGGTGCTGGGTGCTCAGTCCTCAGGGTGCTCAGTGCTCAGGGTGCTGGGTGCTCAGTGCTCGTTGTGCTCGGTGCTCAGTACTCAGGGTGCTGAGTGCTCAGTACTCAGGTTGCTGGGTGCTCAGTACTGAGGGTGCTGGGTGCTCAGTGCTCAGGGTGCTCAGTGCTCAGTACTCAGGGTGCTGGGTGCTCAGTACTCAGGGTGCTGGGTGCTCAGTGCTCGGGTTGCTGGGTGCTCAGTACTCAGGGTGCTGTGTGCTCAGTGCTCGGGGTGCTCGGTGCTCAGTACTCAAGGTGCTGGGTGCTCAGTGCTCACGGTGCTGGGTGCTCAGTCCTCGGGGTGCTCCGTGCTCAGTGCTCAGGGTGCTGGTTGCTCAGTACTCAGGGTGCTGGGTGCTTAGTACTCAGGGTGCTGGATGCTCAGTGCTCAGTACTCAGCGTGCTGGGTGCTCAGTGCTCGGGGTGCTGGGTCCTCTGTGCTCAAGGTGATGGGTGCTCAGTACTCAGTGTGCTCTGTGCTCAGGGTGCTTTGTTCTCAGAATTCAGGGTGCTGGGTGCTCAGTACTCAGGGTGCTGGCTGCTCAGTGCTCAGTGTGCTGGGTGCTTAGTACTCAGTGCTCAGGATGCTGGGTGCTCAGTGCTCAGGGTGCTGGGTGCTCATTCTCGGGGTGCTGGGTGCTCAGTGCTCGGGGTGCTGGGTGCTCAGTACTCAGGGTGCTGGGGGCTCAGTACTCAGGGTGCTGGGTGCTCATTCTCGGGGTGCTGGGTGCTCAGTGCTCGGGGTGCTGGGTGCTCAGTACTCAGGGTGCTGGGGGCTCAGTACTCAGGGTGCTGGGGGCTCAGTACTCAGGGTGCTGGGTGCTCATTCTCGGGGTGCTGGGTGCTCAGTGCTCGGGGTGCTGGGTGCTCAGTACTCAGGGTGCTGGGGGCTCAGTACTCAGGGTGCTGGGTGCTCAGTACTCAGGGTGCTCTGTTCTCAGTACTCAGGGTGCTGGGTGCTCATTCTCGGGGTGCTGGGTTCTCAGTGCTCGGGGTACTGGGTGCTCAGTACTCAGGGTGCTCTCGGCTCTGTACTCAGGGTGCTGGGTGCTCAGTACTCAGGGTGATCTGTTCTCAGTACTCAGGGTGCTGGGTGCTCAGTTCTCTGGGTGCTGGGTGCTCAGTACTCGGGGTGCTCAGTACTCAGGGTGCTGGGTGCTCAGTACTCAGGGTGTTGGGTGCTCAATGCTCGGGTGCTCAGTGATCAGTACTCAGGGCGCTGGGTGCTCAGTACTCGGGGTGCTGGGTGCTCAGTGCTCAGGGTGCTGGGTGCTCAGTTCTCAGGGTGCTCGGTGCTCAGTACTAAGGGTGCTCAGTGCTCAGTACTCAGGTTGCTCAGTGCTCAGTGCTCGGGGTGCTGGGTGCTCAGAACTCAGGGTGCTGGGTGCTCAGTACTCAGGGTGCTGGATGCTCAGTGCTCAGTACTCAGCGTGCTGGGTGCTCAGTGCTCGGGGTGCTGGGTCCTCTGTGCTCAGGGTGCTGGTTGCTCAGTACTCAGGGTGCTGGGTGCTCAGTGCTCGGGGTGCTGGGTCCTCAGTGCTCAGGGTGCTCAGTGCTCAGTGCTCGGGGTGCTGGGTGCTCAGTGCTCAGGGTGCTGGGTGCTCAGTGCTCAGGGTGCTGGTTGCTCAGTACTCAGTGTGCTCAGTGCTCAGGGTGCTGGGTGCTCAGAATTCAGGGTGCTGGGTGCTCAGTACTCAGGGTGCTGGGTGCTCAGTGCTCAGGGTGCTCGGTGCTCAGTACTCATGGTGCTGGGTGCTCATTCTCGGGGTGCTGGGTGCTCAGTACTCAGGTTGCTCAGTACTCTGGGTGCTCGGGGCTCAGTTCTCAGGGAGCTCGGTGCTCAGTGTTTGGGGTGCTGGGTGCTCAGTACTCAGGGTGCTGGGTGCTCAGTGCTCATGGTGCTGGCTGCTCAGTGCTCAGTGTGCTGGGTGCTTAGTACTCAGTGCTCAGGATGCTGGGTGCTCAGTGCTCAGGGTGCTGGGTGCTCATTGCTCAGGTTGCGCAGTGCTCAGTGCTCAGTACTCAGGGTGCTGGATGCTCAGTACTCAGGGTGCTGGGTGCTCAGTGCTCGGGGTACCCGGTGCTCAGTACTCAGGGTGCTGAGTGCTCAGTGCTCAGGGTGCTGGGTGCTCAGTACTCAGGGTGCTGGGTGCTCAGTGCTCAGCGTGCTTGATGCTCAGTACTCAGGGTGCTGGGTGCTCAGTGCTCAGGGTGCTGGGTGCTCAGTGCTCGGGGTGCTGGGTGCTCAGTACTCAGGGTGCTGGGTGCTCAGTACTCAGTGCTCGGGGTCCTGGGTGCTGCGTGCTCGGGGTGTTGGGTGCTCAGTACTCAGGGTGCTGGGTGCTCATTCTCGGGGTGCTGGGTGCTCAGTGCTCGGGGTGCTGGGTGCTCAGTACTCAGGGTGCTGGAGGCTCAGTACTCAGGGTGCTGGGTGCTCAGTACTCAGGGTGCTCTGTTCTCAGTACTCAGGGTGCTGGGTGCTCATTCTCGGGGTGCTGGGTTCTCAGTGCTCTGGGTACTGGGTGCTCAGTACTCAGGGTGCTCTCGGCTCTGTACTCAGGGTGCTGGGTGCTCAGTACTCAGGGTGATCTGTTCTCAGTACTCAGGGTGCTGGGTGCTCAGTTCTCTGGGTGCTGGGTGCTCAGTACTCGGGGTGCTCAGTACTCAGGGTGCTGGGTGCTCAGTACTCAGGGTGTTGGGTGCTCAATGCTCGGGTGCTCAGTGATCAGTACTCAGGGCGCTGGGTGCTCAGTACTCGGGGTGCTGGGTGCTCAGTGCTCAGGGTGCTGTGTGCTCAGTGCTCGGGGTGCTGGGTGCTCAGTGCTGAGGGTGCTGGCTGCTCAGTGCTCAGGGTGCTGGGTGTTCAGTACTCAGGGTGCTAGGTGCTCAGTGCTCAGGGTCCTCAGTGCTCAGTACTCAGGGTGCTCAGTGCTCAGTTCTCAGCGTGCTTTGTGCTCAGTGCTCAGGGTGCTGGGTGCTCAGTACTCAGGGTGCTGGGTGCCCAGTACTCAGGGTGCTGGGTGCTCAGTACTCAGGGTGCTGGGTGCTCAGTGCTCAGGGTGCTTGATGCTCAGTACTCAGGGTGCTGGGTGCTCAGTGCTCAGGGTGCTGGGTGCTCAGTGCTCGGGGTGCTGGGTGCTCAGTACTCAGGGTGCTGGGTGCTCAGTACTCAGGGTGCTGGGTGCTCAGTACTCGGGGTGCTGGGTGCTCAGTGCTCAGCGTGCTGGGTGCTCAGTACTCAGGGTGCTCGGTGCTCAGTGCTTGGGGTGCTGGGTGCTCAGTACTCAGGGTGCTGGGTGCTCAGTGCTCAGGGTGCTGGGTGCTCAGTGCTCAGGGTGCTGGGTGCTCAGTACTCAGTGTTCAGGATGCTGGGTGCTCAGTGCTCGGGCTGCTGGGTGCTCAGTGCTCAGGGTGCTGGGTGCTCAGTACTCAGGGTGCTGGGTTCTCAGTACACAGGGTGCTGGGTGCACAGTGCTAGTGGTGCTGGGTGCTCAGTGCTCGGGGTCTGGGTGCTCAGTACTCAGGGTGCTGGGTGCTCAGTACTCAGGGTTCTGGGTGCTCAGTGCTCAGGGTGCTGGGTGCTCAGTGCTCTGGGTGCTGGGTGCTCAGTGCTCAGGGTGCTGGGTGCTCAGTGCTCAGGGTGCTGGGTGCTCAGTGATCGGGGTGATGGGTGCTGAGTGCTCAGGGTGCTGGGTGCTCAGTGCTCGGGGTGCTCGGTGCTCAGTGCTCAGGGTCCTGGGTGCTCAGTACTCAGGGTGCTGGATGCTTAGTACTCAGGGTGCTCAGTGCTCAGTTCACAGGGTGCTGGGTGCTCAGTGCTCGGGGTGCTGGGTGCTCAGTGCTCAGGGTGCTGGGTGCTCAGTGCTCAAGGAGCTCGGTGCTCAGTACTCAGGGTGCTGGGTGCTCAGTACTCAGTGCTCGGGGTCCTGGGTGCTCCGTGCTCGGGGTGTTGGGTGCTCAGTACTCAGGGTGCTGGGTGCTCATTCTCGGGGTGCTGGGTGCTCAGTGCTCGGGGTGCTGGGTGCTCAGTACTCAGGGTGCTGGGGGCTCAGTACTCAGGGTGCTGGGTGCTCAGTACTCAGGGTGCTCGGTTCTCAGTACTCAGGGTACTGGGTGCTCATTCTCGGGGTGCTGGGTTCTCAGTGCTCGGGGTACTGGGTGCTCAGTACTCAGGGTGCTGGGGGCTCTGTACTCAGGGTGCTGGGTGCTCAGTACTCAGGGTGATCTGTTCTCAGTACTCAGGGTGCTGGGTGCTCAGTTCTCTGGGTGCTGGGTGCTCAGTACTCGGGTTGCTCAGTACTCAGGGTGCTGGGTGCTCAGTACTCAGGGTGCTGGGTGCTCAATGCTCGGGTGCTCAGTGATCAGTACTCAGGGCGCTGGGTGCTCAGTACTCGGGTTGCTGGGTGCTCAGTGCTCAGGGTGCTGTGTGCTCAGTGCTCGGGGTGCTGGGTGCTCAGTGCTGAGGGTGCTGGCGGCTCAGTGCTCAGGGTGCTGGGTGCTCAGTACTCAGGGTGCTAGGTGCTCAGTGCTCAGGGTCCTCGGTGCTCAGTACTCAGGGTGCTCAGTGCTCAGTTCTCAGCGTGCTTTGTGCTCAGTGCTCAGGGTGCTGGGTGCTCAGTACTCAGGGTGCTGGGTGCCCAGTACTCAGGGTGCTGGGTGCTCAGTACTCAGGGTGCTGGGTGCTCAGTGCTCGGGGTGCTCGGTGCTCAGTACTCAGGGTGCAGTATGCTCAGTGCTCAGGGTGCTGGGTGCTCAGTACTCAGGGTGCTCAGTACTCAGTACTCAGGGTGCTGGGTGCTCAGTGCTTGGGGTGCTGGGTGCTCAGTGCTCAGGGTGCTGGGTGCTCAGTGCTCGGGGTGCTGGGTGCTCAGTGCTCAGGGTGCTGGGTGCTCAGTGCTCAGGGTGCTCAGTGCTCTGGTTGCTCAGTACTCAGGGTGCTGGGTGCTCAGTACTCAGGGTGCTGGGTGCTCAGTGCTCAGGGTGCTGGGTGCTCAGTACTCAGGGTGCTGGGTGCTCAGTGCTCAGGGTGCTGGGTGCTCAGTACTCAGGGTGCTGGGTGCTCAGTACTCAGGGTGCTCAGTGCTCGGGGAGCTGGGTGCTCAGTGCTCAGGGTGCTGGGTGCTCAGTTCTCAGGGTGCTCAGTGCTCAGTGCTCAGTACTCAGGGTGCTGGGTGCTCAGTACTCAGGGTGCTGGGTGCTCAGTGCTCGGGGTACCCGGTGCTCAGTGCTCGGGGTGCTCGGTGCTTAGTACACAGGGTGCTGAGTGCTCAGTGCTCAGTGTGCTGTGTGCTCAGTACTCAGGGTGCTGGGTGCTCAGTGCTCAGCGTGCTTGATGCTCAGTACTCAGGGTGCTGGGTGCTCAGTGCTCAGGGTGCTGGGTGCTCAGTGCTCGGGGTGCTGGGTGCTCAGTACTCAGGGTGCTGGGTGCTCAGTAAACAGGGTGCTGGGTGCTCAGTACTCGGGGTGCTGGGTGCTCAGTGCTCAGCGTGCTGGGTGCTCAGTATTCAGGGTGCTCGGTGCTCAGTGCTCAGGGTGCTGGGTGCTCAGTGCTCTGGCTGCTGGGTGCTCAGTGCTCAGGGTGCTGGGTGCTCAGTGCTCAGGGTGCTGGGTGCTCAGTGATCGGGGTGATGGGTGCTGAGTGCTCAGGGTGCTGGGTGCTCAGTGCTCAGGGTGCTCGGTGCTCAATGCTCAGGGTCCTGGGTGCTCAGTACTCAGGGTGCTGGGTGCTTAGTACGCAGGGTGCTCAGTACACAGGGTGCTGGGTGCTCAGTGCTCGGGGTGCTGGGTGCTCAGTGCTCAGGGTGCTGGGTGCTCAGTGCTCGTGGAGCTCGGTGCTCAGTACTCAGGGTGCTGGGTGCTCAGTACTCAGGGTGCTCAGTGCTCGGGGAGCTCGGTGCTCAGTACTCTGTGTGCTGGGTGCTCAGTACTCAGTGCTCGGGGTCCTGGGTTCTCAGCCCTCTGGGTGCTTAGTGCACAGTATTCAGGGTGCTGGGTGCTCAGTATTCAGGGTGCTCAGTGCTCGGGGTGCTTTGTGCTCAGTAATCAGGGTGCTGGGTGCTCAGTACTCAGGGTGCTGGGTGCTCAGTCTCAGGGTGCTGGGTGCTCAGTACTCGGGGTGATGGTTGCTCAGTGCTCAGCGTGCTGGGTGCTCAGTACTCAGGGTGCTCGGTTCTCAGTACTCGGTGTGCTGGGTGCTCATTACTCAGGGTGCTGGGTGCTCAGTGCTCGGGGTGCTCGCTGCTCAGTACTCTTGGTGCTGGGTGCTCAGTACTCAGGGTGCTGGGTGCTCAGTGCTCAGGGTCCTGGGTGCTCAGTACTCAGGGTGCTGGGTGCTTAGTACTCAGGGTGCTCAGTGCTCAGTACACAGGGTGCTGGGTGCTCAGTGCTCGGGGTGCTGGGTGCTCAGTGCTCAGGGTGCTGGGTGCTCAGTGCTCGAGTAGCTCGGTGCTCAGTACTCAGGGTGCTGGGTGCTCAGTACTCAGTGCTCGGGGTCCTGGGTGCTGCGTGCTCGGGGTGTTGGGTGCTCAGTACTCAGGGTGCTGGGTGCTCATTCTCGGGGTGCTGGGTGCTCAGTGCTCGGGGTGCTGGGTGCTCAGTACTCAGGGTGCTGGGGGCTCAGTACTCAGGGTGCTGGGTGCTCAGTACTCAGGGTGCTCTGTTCTCAGTACTCAGGGTGCTGGGTGCTCATTCTCGGGGTGCTGGGTTCTCAGTGCTCGGGGTACTGGGTGCTCAGTACTCAGGGTGCTCTCGGCTCTGTACTCAGGGTGCTGGGTGCTCAGTACTCAGGGTGATCTGTTCTCAGTACTCAGGGTGCTGGGTGCTCAGTTCTCTGGGTGCTGGGTGCTCAGTACTCGGGGTGCTCAGTACTCAGGGTGCTGGGTGCTCAGTACTCAGGGTGTTGGGTGCTCAATGCTCGGGTGCTCAGTGATCAGTACTCAGGGCGCTGGGTGCTCAGTACTCGGGGTGCTGGGTGCTCAGTGCTCAGGGTGCTGTGTGCTCAGTGCTCTGGGTGCTGGGTGCTCAGTGCTGAGGGTGCTGGCTGCTCAGTGCTCAGGGTGCTGGGTGTTCAGTACTCAGGGTGCTAGGTGCTCAGTGCTCAGGGTCCTCAGTGCTCAGTACTCAGGGTGCTCAGTGCTCAGTTCTCAGCGTGCTTTGTGCTCAGTGCTCAGGGTGCTGGGTGCTCAGTACTCAGGGTGCTGGGTGCCCAGTACTCAGGGTGCTGGGTGCTCAGTACTCAGGGTGCTGGGTGCTCAGTGCTCAGGGTGCTTGATGCTCAGTACTCAGGGTGCTGGGTGCTCAGTGCTCAGGGTGCTGGGTGCTCAGTGCTCGGGGTGCTGGGTGCTCAGTACTCAGGGTGCTGGGTGCTCAGTACTCAGGGTGCTGGGTGCTCAGTACTCGGGGTGCTGGGTGCTCAGTGCTCAGCGTGCTGGGTGCTCAGTACTCAGGGTGCTCGGTGCTCAGTGCTGGGGGGGCTGGGTGCTCAGTACTCAGGGTGCTGGGTGCTCAGTGCTCAGGGTGCTGGGTGCTCAGTGCTCAGGGTGCTGGGTGCTCAGTACTCAGTGTTCAGGATGCTGGGTGCTCAGTGCTCGGGCTGCTGGGTGCTCAGTGCTCAGGGTGCTGGGTGCTCAGTACTCAGGGTGCTGGGTTCTCAGTACACAGGGTGCTGGGTGCACAGTGCTAGTGGTGCTGGGTGCTCAGTGCTCGGGGTCTGGGTGCTCAGTACTCAGGGTGCTGGGTGCTCAGTACTCAGGGTTCTGGGTGCTCAGTGCTCAGGGTGCTGGGTGCTCAGTGCTCTGGGTGCTGGGTGCTCAGTGCTCAGGTTGCTGGGTGCTCAGTGCTCAGGGTGCTGGGTGCTCAGTGATCGGGGTGATGGGTGCTGAGTGCTCAGGGTGCTGGGTGCTCAGTGCTCGGGGTGCTCGGTGCTCAGTGCTCAGGGTCCTGGGTGCTCAGTACTCAGGGTGCTGGGTGCTTAGTACTCAGGGTGCTCAGTGCTCAGTACACAGGGTGCTGGGTGCTCAGTGCTCGGGGTGCTGGGTGCTCAGTGCTCAGGGTGCTGGGTGCTCAGTGCTCAAGGAGCTCGGTGCTCAGTACTCAGGGTGCTGGGTGCTCAGTACTCAGTGCTCGGGGTCCTGGGTGCTCCGTGCTCGGGGTGTTGGGTGCTCAGTACTCAGGGTGCTGGGTGCTCATTCTCGGGGTGCTGGGTGCTCAGTGCTCGGGGTGCTGGGTGCTCAGTACTCAGGGTGCTGGGGGCTCAGTACTCAGTGTGCTGGGTGCTCAGTACTCAGGGTGCTCGGTTCTCAGTACTCAGGGTACTGGGTGCTCATTCTCGGGGTGCTGGGTTCTCAGTGCTCGGGGTACTGGGTGCTCAGTACTCAGGGTGCTGGGGGCTCTGTACTCAGGGTGCTGGGTGCTCAGTACTCAGGGTGATCTGTTCTCAGTACTCAGGGTGCTGGGTGCTCAGTTCTCTGGGTGCTGGGTGCTCAGTACTCGGGGTGCTCAGTACTCAGGGTGCTGGGTGCTCAGTACTCAGGGTGCTGGGTGCTCAATGCTCGGGTGCTCAGTGATCAGTCCTCAGGGCGCTGGGTGCTCAGTACTCGGGGTGCTGGGTGCTCAGTGCTCAGGGTGCTGTGTGCTCAGTGCTCGGGGTGCTGGGTGCTCAGTGCTGAGGGTGCTGGCTGCTCAGTGCTCAGGGTGCTGGGTGCTCAGTACTCAGGGTGCTAGGTGCTCAGTGCTCAGGGTCCTCGGTGCTCAGTACTCAGGGTGCTCAGTGCTCAGTTCTCAGCGTGCTTTGTGCTCAGTGCTCAGGGTGCTGGGTGCTCAGTACTCAGGGTGCTGGGTGCCCAGTACTCAGGGTGCTGGGTGCTCAGTACTCAGGGTGCTGGGTGCTCAGTGCTCGGGGTGCTCGGTGCTCAGTACTCAGGGTGCAGTATGCTCAGTGCTCAGGGTGCTGGGTGCTCAGTACTCAGGGTGCTCAGTACTCAGTACTCAGGGTGCTGGGTGCTCAGTGCTTGGGGTGCTGGGTGCTCAGTGCTCAGGGTGCTGGGTGCTCAGTGCTCGGGGTGCTGGGTGCTCAGTGCTCAGGGTGCTGGGTGCTCAGTGCTCAGGGTGCTCAGTGCTCTGGTTGCTCAGAACTCAGGGTGCTGGGTGCTCAGTACTCAGGGTGCTGGGTGCTCAGTGCTCAGGGTGCTGGGTGCTCAGTACTCAGGGTGCTGGGTGCTCAGTGCTCAGGGTGCTGGGTGCTCAGTACTCAGGGTGCTGGGTGCTCAGTACTCAGGGTGCTCAGTGCTCGGGGAGCTGGGTGCTCAGTGCTCAGGGTGCTGGGTGCTCAGTTCTCAGGGTGCTCAGTGCTCAGTGCTCAGTACTCAGGGTGCTGGGTGCTCAGTACTCAGGGTGCTGGGTGCTCAGTGCTCGGGGTACCCGGTGCTCAGTGCTCGGGGTGCTCGGTGCTTAGTACACAGGGTGCTGAGTGCTCAGTGCTCAGTGTGCTGTGTGCTCAGTACTCAGGGTGCTGGGTGCTCAGTGCTCAGCGTGCTTGATGCTCAGTACTCAGGGTGCTGGGTGCTCAGTGCTCAGGGTGCTGGGTGCTCAGTGCTCGGGGTGCTGGGTGCTCAGTACTCAGGGTGCTGGGTGCTCAGTAAACAGGGTGCTGGGTGCTCAGTACTCGGGGTGCTGGGTGCTCAGTGCTCAGCGTGCTGGGTGCTCAGTATTCAGGGTGCTCGGTGCTCAGTGCGTGGGGTGCTGGGTGCTCAGTACTCAGGGTGCTGGGTGCTCAGTGCTCAGGGTGCTGGGTGCTCAGTGCTCAGGGTGCTGGGTGCTCAGTACTCAGTGCTCAGGATGCTGGGTGCTCAGTGCTCGGTCTGCTAGGTGCTCAGTGCTCAGGGTGCTGGGTGCTCAGTACTCAGGGTGCTGGGTTCTCAGTACTCAGGGTGCTGGGTGCACAGTGCTAGGGGTGCTGGGTGCTCAGTGCTCGGGGTCTGGGTGCTCAGTACTCAGGGTGCTGGGTTCTCAGTACTCAGGGTTCTGGGTGCTCAGTGCTCAGGGTGCTGGGTGCTCAGTGCTCTGGCTGCTGGGTGCTCAGTGCTCAGGGTGCTGGGTGCTCAGTGCTCAGGGTGCTGGGTGCTCAGTGATCGGGGGTGATGGGTGCTGAGTGCTCAGGGTGCTGGGTGCTCAGTGCTCAGGGTGCTCGGTGCTCAATGCTCAGGGTCCTGGGTGCTCAGTACTCAGGGTGCTGGGTGCTTAGTACGCAGGGTGCTCAGTACACAGGGTGCTGGGTGCTCAGTGCTCGGGGTGCTGGGTGCTCAGTGCTCAGGGTGCTGGGTGCTCAGTGCTCGTGGAGCTCGGTGCTCAGTACTCAGGGTGCTGGGTGCTCAGTACTCAGGGTGCTCAGTGCTCGGGGAGCTCGGTGCTCAGTACTCTGTGTGCTGGGTGCTCAGTACTCAGTGCTCGGGGTCCTGGGTTCTCAGCCCTCTGGGTGCTTAGTGCACAGTATTCAGGGTGCTGGGTGCTCAGTATTCAGGGTGCTCAGTGCTCGGGGTGCTTTGTGCTCAGTAATCAGGGTGCTGGGTGCTCAGTACTCAGGGTGCTGGGTGCTCAGTCTCAGGGTGCTGGGTGCTCAGTACTCGGGGTGATGGTTGCTCAGTGCTCAGCGTGCTGGGTGCTCAGTACTCAGGGTGCTCGGTTCTCAGTACTCACGGTGCTGGGTGCTCAGTACTCGGGGTGCTGGGTGCTCATTACTCAGGGTGCTGGGTGCTCAGTGCTCGGGGTGCTCGCTGCTCAGTACTCTTGGTGCTGGGTGCTCAGTACTCAGGGTGCTGGGTGCTCAGTGCTCGGGGTGCTCGGTGCTCAGTGCTCAGGATGCTCGGTGCTCAGTACATATGGTGCTGGGTGCTCAGTACTCAGGGTGCTGGGTGCTCAGTGCTCGGGGTGCTCGGTGCTCAGTACTCAGGGTGCTGGGTGCTCAGTGTTCAGGGTGCTGGATGCTCAGTACTCAGGGTGCTGGGTGCTCAGTGCTCAGGGTGCTGTGTGCTCAGTAGTCAGGGTGCTGGGTGCTCAGTACTCAGGGTGCTGGGTGCTCAGTGCTCAGGGTGCTGGGTGCTCAGTGCTCGGGGTGCTCGGTGCTCAGTACTCAGGGTGCTGGGTGCTCAGTGCTCGGGGTGCTGCGTGCTCAGTGCTCAGGGTGCTGGGTGCTCTGTACTCGGGGTGCTCGGTGCTCAGTACTCAGGGTTCTGGGTGCTCAGTACTCAGGGTGCTGTGTGCTCATTACTCAGGGTGCTCGGTGCTCAGAACTCAGGGTGCTGGGTGCTCAGTGCTCAGGTGCTCCGTGCTAAGTACTCAGGGTGCTGGGTGCTCATTACTCAGGGTGCTGGGTGCTCAGTGCTCAGGGTGCTGGGTGCTCAGTACTCAGGGTGCTGGGTGCTCAGCACTCAGGGTGCTCAGTACTCAGGGTGCTCTGTGCTCAGTGCTCGGGGTGCTGGGTGCTCAGTACTCAGGGTGCTCAGTACTCAGGGTGCTGGGTGCTCAGTGCTCGGGGTGTTGGATGCTCAGTGCTCAGGGTGCTGGGTGCTCAGTACTCAGGGTGCTGGGTGCTCAGTCCTCAGGGTGCTCAGTGCTCAGGGTGCTGGGTGCTCAGTGCTCGGGGTGCTCGGTGCTCAGTACTCAGGGTGCTGAGTGCTCAGTACTCAGGTTGCTGGGTGCTCAGTACTCAGGGTGCTGGGTGCTCAGTGCTCAGGGTGCTCAGTGCTCAGTACTCAGGGTGCTGGGTGCTCAGTACTCAGGGTGCTGGGTGCTCAGTGCTCGGGTTGCTGGGTGCTCAGTACTCAGGGTGCTGGGTGCTCAGTGTTCGGGGTGCTCGGTGCTCAGTACTCAAGGTGCTGGGTGCTCAGTGCTCACGGTGCTGGGTGCTCAGTCCTCGGGGTGCTCCGTGCTCAGTGCTCAGGATGCTGGGTGCTCAGTGCTCAGGGTGCTGGGTGCTCAGTGCTCAGGGTGCTCAGTGCTCAGTGCTCAGTACTCAGGGTGCTGGGTGCTCAGTACTCAGGGTGCTCGGTGCTCAGTGCTCGGGGTGCTCGGTGCTCAGTACTCAGGGTGCTGGGTGCTCAGTACTCAGGGTGCTGGGTGCTCAGTGCTCAGCGTGCTTGATGCTCAGTACTCAGGGTGCTGGGTGCTCAGTGCTCAGGGTGCTGGGTGCTCAGTGCTCGGGGTGCTGGGTGCTCAGTACTCAGGGTGCTGGGTGCTCAGTGCTCAGCGTGCTTAATGCTCAGTACTCAGGGTGCTGGGTGCTCAGTGCTAAGGGTGCAGGGTGCTCAGTGCTCGGGGTGCTGGGTGCTCAGTACTCAGGGTGCTGGGTGCTCAGTACTCAGGGTGCTGGGTGCTCAGTACTCGGGGTGCTGGGTGCTCAGTGCTCAGCGTGCTGGGTGCTCAGTACTCAGGGTGCTCGGTGCTCAGTGCTTGGGGTGCTGGGTGCTCAATACTCTGGGTGCTGGGTGCTCAGTGCTCAGGGTGCTGGGTGCTCAGTGCTCATGGTGCTGGGTGCTCAGTACTCAGTGCTCAGGATGCTGGGTGCTCAGTGCTCGGGCTGCTGGGTGCTCAGTGCTCAGGGTGCTGGGTGCTCAGTACTCAGGGTGCTGGCTTCTCAGTACTCAGGGTGCTGGGTGCACAGTGCTAGGGTTGCTGGGTGCTCAGTGCTCGGGGTCTGGGTGCTCAGTACTCAGGGTGCTGGGTGCTCAGTACTCAGGGTTCTGGGTGCTCAGTGCTCAGGGTGCTGGGTGCTCAGTGCTCTGGGTGCTGGGTGCTCAGTGCTCAGGGT
Organism: Microtus oregoni; assembly: GCF_018167655.1. NCBI lineage: Eukaryota > Metazoa > Chordata > Mammalia > Rodentia > Cricetidae > Microtus > Microtus oregoni. Next base: position 2,340 of record NW_024543806.1, on the reverse strand, counting down.
GCTTTGTGCTCAGTGATCGGGGGTGATGGGTGCTGAGTGCTCAGGGTGCTGGGTGCTCAGTGCTCGGGGTGCTCGGTGCTCAGTGCTCAGGGTCCTGGGTGCTCAGTACTCAGGGTGCTGGGTGCTTAGTACGCAGGGTGCTCAGTGCTCAGTACACAGGGTGCTGGGTGCTCAGTGCTCGGGGTGCTGGGTGCTCAGTGCTCAGGGTGCTGGGTGCTCAGTGCTCGGGGAGCTCGGTGCTCAGTACTCAGGGTTCTGGGTGCTCAGTACTCAGGGTGCTCAGTGCTCGGGGAGCTCGGTGCTCAGTACTCAGGGTGCTGGGTGCTCAGTACTCAGTGCTCGGGGTCCTGGGTTCTCAGCCCTCTGGGTGCTTAGTGCACAGTATTCAGGGTTCTGGGTGCTCAGTATTCAGGGTGCTCAGTGCTCGGGGTGCTGGGTGCTCAGTACTCAGGGTGCTGGGTGCTCATTCTCGGGGTGCTGGGTGCTCAGTACTCGGGGTGATGGTTGCTCAGTGCTCAGCGTGCTGGGTGCTCAGTACTCAGGGTGCTCGGTTCTCAGTACTCACGGTGCTGGGTGCTCAGTACTCGGGGTGCTGGGTGCTCATTACTCAGGGTGCTGGGTGCTCAGTGCTCAGGGTGCTCGCTGCTCAGTACTCTTGGTGCTGGGTGCTCAGTACTCAGGGTGCTGGGTGCTCAGTGCTCGGGGTGCTCGGTGCTCAGTGCTCAGGATGCTCGGTGCTCAGTACTTTTGGTGCTGGGTGCTCAGTACTCAGGGTGCTGGGTGCTCAGTGCTCGGGGTGCTCGGTGCTCAGTACTCAGGGTGCTGGGTGCTCAGTGTTCAGGGTGCTGGATGCTCAGTACTCAGGGTGCTGGGTGCTCAGTGCTCAGGGTGCTGTGTGCTCAGTACTCAGGGTGCTGGGTGCTCAGTACTCAGGGTGCTGGGTGCTCAGTGCTCAGGGTGCTGGGTGCTCAGTGCTCGGGGTGCTCGGTGCTCAGTACTCAGGGTGCTGGGTGCTCAGTGCTCGGGGTGCTGCGTGCTCAGTGCTCAGGGTGCTGGGTGCTCAGTACTCGGGGTGCTCGGTGCTCAGTACTCAGGGTGCTGGGTGCTCAGTACTCAGGGTGCTGGTTGCTCAGTACTCAGGGTGCTCGGTGCTCAGAACTCAGGGTGCTGGGTGCTCAGTGCTCAGGTGCTCCGTGCTAAGTACTCAGGGTGCTGGGTGCTCATTACTCAGGGTGCTGGGTGCTCAGTGCTCAGGGTGCTGGGTGCTCAGTACTAAGGGTGCTGGGTGCTCAGCACTCAGGGTGCTCAGTACTCAGGGTGCTCTGTGCTCAGTGCTCGGGGTGCTGGGTGCTCAGTACTCAGGGTGCTCAGTACTCAGTGTGCTGGGTGCTCAGTGCTCGGGGTGCTGGATGCTCAGTGATCAGGGTGATCGGTGCTCAGTACTCAGGATGCTGGGTGCTCAGTACTCAGGGTGCTGGGTGCTCAGTACTCAGGGTGCTGGGTGCTCAGTCCTCAGGGTGCTCAGTGCTCAGGGTGCTGGGTGCTCAGTGCTCGTTGTGCTCGGTGCTCAGTACTCAGGGTGCTGAGTGCTCAGTACTCAGGTTGCTGGGTGCTCAGTACTGAGGGTGCTGGGTGCTCAGTGCTCAGGGTGCTCAGTGCTCAGTACTCAGGGTGCTGGGTGCTCAGTACTCAGGGTGCTGGGTGCTCAGTGCTCGGGTTGCTGGGTGCTCAGTACTCAGGGTGCTGTGTGCTCAGTGCTCGGGGTGCTCGGTGCTCAGTACTCAAGGTGCTGGGTGCTCAGTGCTCACGGTGCTGGGTGCTCAGTCCTCGGGGTGCTCCGTGCTCAGTGCTCAGGGTGCTGGTTGCTCAGTACTCAGGGTGCTGGGTGCTTAGTACTCAGGGTGCTGGATGCTCAGTGCTCAGTACTCAGCGTGCTGGGTGCTCAGTGCTCGGGGTGCTGGGTCCTCTGTGCTCAAGGTGATGGGTGCTCAGTACTCAGTGTGCTCTGTGCTCAGGGTGCTTTGTTCTCAGAATTCAGGGTGCTGGGTGCTCAGTACTCAGGGTGCTGGGTGCTCAGTACACAGGGTGCTTGGTGCTCAGTACTCAGGGTGCTGGGTGCTCAGTGCTCAGGGTGCGCGGTGCTCAGTACTCATGGTGCTGGGTGCTCATTCTCGGGGTGCTGGGGTGCTCAGTACTCAGGTTGCTCAGTACTCTGGGTGCTCAGGGCTCAGTACTCATTGTGCTGGGTGCTCAGTACTCAGGGTGCTCGGTGCTCAGTTCTCAGGGAGCTCGGTGCTCAGTGTTTGGGGTGCTGGGTGCTCAGTACTCAGGGTGCTGGGT
>NW_024543805.1:0-23938 GCF_018167655.1 Microtus oregoni | reverse complement strand
CAGGGTGATCTGTTCTCAGTACTCAGGTTGCTGGGTGCTCAGTGCTGGGGGTGCTGGGTGCTCAGTACTCGGGGTGCTCAGTGCTCAGTACTCAGGGTGCTGGGTGCTCAGTACTCAGGGTGCTGGGTGCTCAGTGCTCGGGGTGCTCGGTGCTCAGTACTCGGGGTGCAGGGTGCTCAGTACTCGGGGTGCTGGGTGCTCAGTGCTCCGGGAGCTGGGTTGCTCAGTGCTCGGGGTGCTGGGTGCTCAGTGCTGAGGGTGGTGCTGGGTGCTCAGTACTCACGGTGCTGGGTGCTCAGTGCTCAGGGTGCTGGGTGCTCAGTACTAAGGGTGCTGGGTGCTCAGTACTCAGGGTGCTCGTTGCTCAGTACTCAGGGTGCTGGGTGCTCAGAGCTCAGGGTTCTGGGTACTCAGTACTCAGGGTGCTGGGGTGCTCAGTACTCTGGGTGTTGGGTGCTCAGTACTCAGGGTGCTGGGTGCTCCGTGCTCAGGGTGCTGGGTGCTCAGTGCTCAGGGTTCTGGGTGCTCAGTGCTCAGGGTGCTGGGTGCTCAGTACTCAGGGGTGCTGGGTGCTTAGTGCTCGAGGTGCTCGGTGCTCAGTACTCAAGGTGCTGGGTGCTCAGTGCTCAGGGTGCTGGGTGCTCAGTCCTCGGGGTGCTCCGTGCTCATGGTGCTGGGTGCTCAGTGCTCAGGGTGCTGGGTGCTCAGTGCTCGGTGTGCTGGGTGCTCAGTACTCAGTGTGCTCAGTGCTCGGGGAGCTCGGTGCTCAGTACTCAGGGTGCTGCGTGCTCAGTTCTCAGTGCTCGGGGTCCTGGTTGCTCCGTGCTCGGGGTGCTGGGTGCTCAGTGCTCTGGGTGCTTAGTGCTCAGTACTCAGGGTGCTGGGGTGCTCAGTACTCATGGTGCTGGGTGCTCATTCTCAGGGTGCTGGGTGCTCAGTGCTCGGGTTGCTGGGTGCTCAGTACTCAGGGTGCTGGGGGCTCAGTACTCAGGGTGCTGGGTGCTCAGTAATCATGGTGCTCGGTTCTCAGTACTCAGGGTGCTGGGTGCTCATTCTCGGGGGTGCTGGGTGCTCAGTGCTCGGGGTGCTGGGTGATCAGTACTCAGGGTGCTGGGGGCTCAGTACTCAGGGTGCTGGGTGCTCAGTACACAGGGTGATCTGTTCTCAGTACTCAGGTTGCTGGGTGCTCAGTGCTCGGGGTGCTGGGTGCTCAGTACTCGGGGTGCTCAGTGCTCAGTACTCAGGGTGCTGGGTGCTCAGTACTCAGGGTGCTGGGTGCTCAGTGCTCGGGGTGCTCGGTGCTCAGTACTCGGGGTGCAGGGTGCTCAGTACTCGGGGTACTGGGTGCTCAGTGTTCAGGGAGCTGGGTGCTCAGTGCTCAGGGTGCTGGGTGCTCAGTACTAAGGGTGCTGGGTGCTCAGTACTCAGGGTGCTCGGTGCTCAGTACTCAGGGTGCTGGGTGCTCAGAGCTCAGGGTGCTGGGTACTCAGTACTCAGGGTGCTGAGTGCTCAGTACTCAGCGTGCTGGGTGGTCAGTGCTCAGGGTGCTGGGTGCTCAATGCTCAGGGTGCTGGGTGCTCAGTGCTCGGGGGTGCTGGGTGCTCAGTACTCAGGATGCTCGGTGCTCAGTGCTCAGTAATCAGGGTGCTCAGTACTCAGGGTGCTGGGTGCTCAGTGCTCGGGGTGCTGGGTGCTCAGTACTCAGGGTGCTGGGTGCTCAGTACTCGGGGTGCTGGGTGCTCAGTACTCAGGGTGCTGAGTGCTCAGTGCTCGGGGTGCTGGGTGCTCACTGCTCAGGGTGATCGGTGCTCAGTGCTCAGGGTGCTGGGTTCTCAGTCCTCCGGGTGCTCAGTGCTCAGGGTGCTGGGTGCTCATTGCTCGGTGTGCTCGGTGCTCAGTACTCAGGGTGCTGAGTGCTCAGTACTCAGGGTGCTGGGTGCTCAGTACTCAGGTTGCTGGTTGCTCAGTACTCAGGTTGCTGGTTGCTCAGTGCTCAGGGGGTTGGGTGCTCAGTGCTCGGGGTGCTGGGTGCTCAGGGCTGTGGTGCTGGGTGCTCAGGGCTCAGTGCTCAGGGTGCTGGGTGCTCAGTGCTCAGTGCTCAGGGTGCTGGTTGCTCAGTACTCAGGGTGCTGGGCGCTCAGTACTCAGGGTGCTGGGTGCTCAGTGCTCAGAGTGCTCTGTGCTCAGTACTCAGGGTGCTGGGTGCTCAGTGCTCAGGGGGCTGGGTGCTCAGTGCTCAGGGTGCTGGGTGCGCAGTACTCAGGGTGCTGGGTGCTCAGTACTCAGGGTGCTTGGTGCTCAGTACTCAGGGTGCTCAGTGCTCAGTACTCGGGGTGCTGGGTGCTCAGTGCTCAGGGTGCTCAGTGCTCGGGGGTGCTTTGTGCTCAGTGCTCGGGGTGCTGGGTGCTCAGTATTCGGGGTGCTGGGTGCTCAGTGCTCAGGGTGCTCAGTGCTCAGTACTCAGTGCTCAGGGTGCTCAGTGCTCAGTGCTCAGGGTGCTGGGTGTTCAGTACTCAGGGTGCTGGGTGCTCAGTACTCAGGGTGCTGGGTGCTCAGTACTCAGGGTGCTGGGTGCTCAGTGCTCGGGGTGCTCGGTGCTCAGTACTCGTGGTGCAGGCTGCTCAGTACTCGGGGTGCTGGGTGCTCAGTGCTCAGGGAGCTGGGTGCTCAGTGCTCGGGGTGCTGTGTGCTCAGTGCTGAGGGTGGTGCTGGGTGCTCAGTACTCAGGGTGCTGGGTGCTCAGTGCTCAGGGTGCTGGGTGCTCAGTACTAAGGGTGCTGGGGTGCTCAGTACTGAGGGTGACTCGGTGCTCAGTACTCAGGTTGCTGGGTGCTCAGAGCTCAGGGTGCTGGGTACTCAGTTCTCAGGGTGCTGGGTGCTCAGTACTCTGGGTGTTGGGTGCTCAGTACTCAGGGTGCTGGGTGCTCAGAGCTCAGGGTGCTGGGTACTCAGTACTCAGGGTGCTGAGTGCTCAGTACTCAGGGTGCTGGGGGCTCAGTGCTCAGGGTGCTGGGTGCTCAGTGCTCGGGGTGCTGGGTGCTCAGTACTCAGGATACTCGGTGCTCAGTGCTCAGTAATCAGGGTGCTCAGTACTCAGGGTGCTGGGTGCTCAGTGCTCAGGGTGCTGGGTGCTCAGTACTCAGGGTGCTGAGTGCTCAGTACTCAGGGTGCTTGGTGCTCAGTACTCAGGGTGCTGAGTGCTCAGTGCTCGGGGTGCTGGGTGCTCACTGCTCAGGGTGATCGGTGCTCAGTGCTCAGGGTGCTAGGTGCTCAGTCCTCCGGGTGCTCAGTGCTCAGGGTGCTGGGGTGCTTATTGCTCGGTGTGCTCGGTGCTCAGTACTCAGGGTGCTGAGTGCTCAGTACTCAGGGTGCAGGTTGCTCAGTACTCAGGTTGCTGGTTGCTCAGTACTCAGGGTGCTGGGTGCTCAGTGCTCAGGGTGCTGGGTGCTCAGTGCTCGGGGGTGCTGGGTGCTCAGTGCTCAGTGCTCAGGGTGCTGGTTGCTCAGTACTCAGGGTGCTGGGTGCTCAGTACTCAGGGTGCTGGGTGCTCAGTGCTCAGAGTGCTCTGTGCTCAGTACTCAGGGTGGTGGGGTGCTCAGTGCTCGGGGGTGCTGGGTGCTCAGTGCTCAGGGTGCTGGGTGCTCAGTACTCAGGGGTGCTGGGTGCTCAGTACTCAGGCTGCTGGTGCTCAGTACTCAGGGGTGCTCAGTGCTCAGTACTCGGGGGTGCTGGGTGCTCAGTGCTCAGGGTGCTCAGTGCTCAGTGCTCGGGGTGCTGGGTGCTCAGTGCTCGGGGTGCTGGGTGCTCAGTACTCGGGGTGCTGGGTGCTCAGTGCTCAGGGTGCTCAGTGCTCAGTACTCAGTGCTCAGGGTGCTCAGTGCTCAGTGCTCAGGGTGCTGGGTGTTCAGTACTCAGGGTGCTGGGTGCTCAGTACTCAGGGTGCTGGGTGCTCAGTGCTCAGGGTGCTGGGTGCTCAGTACTCTGGGTGTTGGGTGCTCAGTACTCAGGGTGCTGGGTGCTCCGTGCTCAGGGTGCTGGGTGCTCAGTGCTCAGGGTTCTGGGTGCTCAGTGCTCAGGGTGCTGGGTGCTCAGTACTCAGGGTGCTGGGTGCTTAGTGCTCGAGGTGCTCGGTGCTCAGTACTCAAGGTGCTGTGTGCTCAGTGCTCAGGGTGCTGGGTGCTCAGTACTCAGGGTGCTCGGTTCTCAGTACTCAGGGTGCTGGGTGCTCATTGTCAGGGTGCGGGGAGCTCAGTGCTCGGGGTGCTGGGTGCTCAGTACTCAGGGTGCTGGGTGCTCAGTACTCAGGGTGCTGGGTGCTCAGTACTCAGGGTGATCTGTTCTCAGTACTCAGGTTGCTGGGTGCTCAGTGCTGGGGGTGCTGGGTGCTCAGTACTCGGGGTGCTCAGTGCTCAGTACTCAGGGTGCTGGGTGCTCAGTACTCAGGGTGCTGGGTGCTCAGTGCTCGGGGTGCTCGGTGCTCAGTACTCGGGGTGCAGGGTGCTCAGTACTCGGGGTGCTGGGTGCTCAGTGCTCCGGGAGCTGGGTGCTCAGTGCTCGGGGTGCTGGGTGCTCAGTGCTGAGGGTGGTGCTGGGTGCTCAGTACTCACGGTGCTGGGTGCTCAGTGCTCAGGGTGCTGGGTGCTCAGTACTAAGGGTGCTGGGTGCTCAGTACTCAGGGTGCTCGTTGCTCAGTACTCAGGGTGCTGGGTGCTCAGAGCTCAGGGTTCTGGGTACTCAGTACTCAGGATGCTGGGTGCTCAGTACTCTGGGTGTTGGGTGCTCAGTACTCAGGGTGCTGGGTGCTCCGTGCTCAGGGTGGTGGGTGCTCTGTGCTCAGGGTTCTGGGTGCTCAGTGCTCAGGGTGCTGGGTGCTCAGTACTCAGGGTGCTGGGTGCTTAGTGCTCGAGGTGCTCGGTGCACAGTACTCAAGGTGCTGGGTGCTCAGTGCTCAGGGTGCTGGGTGCTCAGTCCTCGGGGTGCTCCGTGCTCATGGTGCTGGGTGCTCAGTGCTCAGGGTGCTGGGTGCTCAGTGCTCGGGGTGCTGGGTGCTCAGTACTCAGTGTGCTCAGTGCTCGGGGAGCTCGGTGCTCAGTACTCAGGGTGCTGCGTGCTCAGTTCTCAGTGCTCGGGGTCCTGGTTGCTCCGTGCTCGGGGTGCTGGGTGCTCAGTGCTCTGGGTGCTTAGTGCTCAGTACTCAGGGTGCTGGGTGCTCAGTACTCATGGTGCTGGGTGCTCATTCTCAGGGTGCTGGGTGCTCAGTGCTCGGGTTGCTGGGTGCTCAGTACTCAGGGTGCTGGGGGCTCAGTACTCAGGGTGCTGGGTGCTCAGTACTCATGGTGCTCGGTTCTCAGTACTCAGGGTGCTGGGTGCTCATTCTCGGGGTGCTGGGTGCTCAGTGCTCGGGGTGCTGGGTGATCAGTACTCAGGGTGCTGGGGGCTCAGTACTCAGGGTGCTGGGTGCTCAGTACACAGGGTGATCTGTTCTCAGTACTCAGGTTGCTGGGTGCTCAGTGCTCGGGGTGCTGGGTGCTCAGTACTCGGGGTGCTCAGTGCTCAGTACTCAGGGTGCTGGGTGCTCAGTACTCAGGGTGCTGGGTGCTCAGTGCTCGGGGTGCTCGGTGCTCAGTACTCGGGGTGCAGGGTGCTCAGTACTCGGGGTACTGGGTGCTCAGTGTTCAGGGAGCTGGGTGCTCAGTGCTCAGGGTGCTGGGTGCTCAGTACTAAGGGTGCTGGGTGCTCAGTACTCAGGGTGCTCGGTGCTCAGTACTCAGGGTGCTGGGTGCTCAGAGCTCAGGGTGCTGGGTACTCAGTACTCAGGGTGCTGAGTGCTCAGTACTCAGCGTGCTGGGTGGTCAGTGCTCAGGGTGCTGGGTGCTCAATGCTCAGGGTGCTGAGTGCTCAGTATTCAGGGTGCTGGGTGCTCAGTACTCAGGGTGCTGGGTGCTCAGTACTCAGGGTGCTGGGTGCTCAGGGTGCTGGGTGCTCAGTACTCAGGGTGCTGGGTGCTCAGTGCTCGGGGTGCTGGGTGCTCAGGGCTGTGGTGCTGGGTGCTCAGTGGTCAGTGCTCAGGGTGCTGGGTGCTCAGTGCTCAGTGCTCAGGGTGCTGGTTGCTCAGTTCTCAGGGTGCTGGGTGCTCAGTACTCAGGGTGCTGGGTGCTCATGGCTCAGGGTGCTCTGTGCTCAGTACTCAGGGTGCTGGGTGCTCAGTGCTCGGGGTGCTGCGTGCTCAGTACTCAGGGTGCTCAGTGCTCAGTACTCGGGGTGCTTGTTGCTCAGTACTCGGGGTGCTCAGGGCTGTGGTGCTGGTTGCTCAGTGGTCAGTGCTCAGGGTGCTGGGTGCTCAGTGCTCAGTACTCAGGGTGCTCGGTGCTCAGTACTCAGGGTTCTCAGTGCTCAGTACTCAGGGTGCTGGGTGCTCATTTCTCAGGGTGCTGGGTGCTCAGTACTCAGGGTGCTCAGTGCTCAGTACTCGGGGTGCTGGGTGCTCAGTGCTCAGGGTGCTCAGTTCTCAGTGCTCGGGGTGCTGGGTGCTCAGTGCTCGGGGCGCTGGGTGCTCAGTGCTCGGGGTGCTGGGTGCTCAGTACTCGGGGTGCTGGGTGCTCAGTGCTCAGGGTGCTCAGTGCTCAGTACTCAGTGCTCAGGGTGCTCAGTGCTCAGTGCTCAGGGTGCTGGGTGTTCAGTACTCAGGGTGCTGGGTGCTCAGTACTCAGGGTGCTGGGTGCTCAGTGCTCAGGGTGCTGGGTGCTCAGTACTCTGGGTGTTGGGTGTTCAGTACTCAGGGTGCTGGGTGCTCCGTGCTCGGGGTGCTGGGTGCTCAGTGCTCAGGGTGCTGGGTGCTCTGTGCTCAGGGTGCTGGGTGCTCAGTGCTCAGGGTGCTGGGTGCTCAGTACTCGGGGTGCTCCGTGCTCAGGGTGCTGGGTGCTCAGTGCTCAGGGTGCTGGGTGCTCAGTGCTCGGGGTGCTGGGTGCTGAGTGCTCAGGGTGCTGGGAGCTCAGTGCTCGGGCTGCTCGGTGCTCAGTGCTCAGAGTCCTGGGTGCTCAGTACTCAGGTTGCTGGGTGCTTAGTACTCAGGGTGCTCAGTGCTCAGTACACAGGGTGCTGGGTGCTCAGTGCTCGGGGTGCTGGGTGCTCAGTACTCAGCGTGCTGGGTGCTCAGTACTCAGGGTGCTGGGTGCTCAGTACTCAGGGTGCTGGGTGCTCAGTGCTCAGGGTGCTGGGTGCTCAGTGATCGGGGTGCTGGGTGCTCAGTACTCAGCGTGCTGGGTGCTCAGTACTCAGGGTGCTGGGTGCTCAGTGCTCAGGGTGCTGGGTGATCAGTGCTCAGGGTGCTGGGTGCTCAGTGCTCGGGGTGCTGGGTGCTGAGGGCTCAGGGTGCTGGGTGCTCAGTGCTCGGGCTGCTCGGTGCTCAGTGCTCAGGGTCCTGGGTGCTCAGTACTCAGGGTGCTGGGTGCTTAGTACTCAGGGTGCTCAGTGCTCAGTACACAGGGTGCTGGGTGCTCAGTGCTCGGGGTGCTGGGTGCTCAGTGCTCAGTACTCAGGGTGCTGGGTGCTCAGTGCTCGGGGTGCGGGGTGCTCAGTACTCAGCGTACTGGGTGCTCAGTACTCAGGGTGCTGGGTGCTCAGTTCTCAGGGTGCTGGGTGCTAAGTGCTCAGGGTGCTGGGTGCTCAGTGATCGGGGTGCTGGGTGCTCAGTACTCAGTGTGCTCAGTGCTCGGGGAGCTCGGTGCTCAGTACTCAGGGTGCTGGGTGCTCAGTTCTCAGTGCTCGGGGTCCTGGGTGCTCCGTGCTCGGGGTGCTGGGTGCTCAGTGCTCTGGGTGCTTAGTGCTCAGTACTCAGGGTGCTGGGTGCTCAGTACTCATGGTGCTGGGTGCTCATTCTCAGGGTGCTGGGTGCTCAGTGCTCGGGTTGCTGGGTGCTCAGTACTCAGGGTGCTGGGGGCTCAGTACTCAGGGTGCTGGGTGCTCAGTACTCAGGGTGCTCGGTTCTCAGTACTCAGGGTGCTGGGTGCTCATTCTCGGGGTGCTGGGTGCTCAGTGCTCGGGGTGCTGGGTGCTCAGTACTCAGGGTGCTGGGTGCTCAGTCCACAGGGTGCTCAGTACTCAGGGTGCTCGGTGCTCAGTGCTCAGTACTCAGGGTGCTCAGTACTCAGGGTGCGGGTTGCTCAGTGCTCGGGGTGCTGGGTGCTCAGTTCTTAGGGTGCTGGGTGCTCAGTACTCGGGGTGCTGGGTGCTCAGTACTCAGGGTGCTGGGTGCTCAGTGCTAGGGGTGCTGGGTGCTCAGTGCTCAGGGTGATCGGTGCTCAGTGCTCAGGGTGCTGGGTGCTCAGTCCTCCGGGTGCACAGTGCTCAGGGTGCTGGGTGCTCAGTGCTCGGGGTGCTCGGTGCTCAGTACTCAGGGTGCTGAGTGCTCAGTATTCAGGGTGCTGGGTGCTCAGTACTCAGGGTGCTGGGTGCTCAGTACTCAGGGTGCTGGGTGCTCAGGGTGCTGGGTGCTCAGTACTCAGGGTGCTGGGTGCTCAGTGCTCGGGGTGCTGGGTGCTCAGGGCTGTGGTGCTGGGTGCTCAGTGGTCAGTGCTCAGGGTGCTGGGTGCTCAGTGCTCAGTGCTCAGGGTGCTGGTTGCTCAGTTCTCAGGGTGCTGGGTGCTCAGTACTCAGGGTGCTGGGTGCTCATGGCTCAGGGTGCTCTGTGCTCAGTACTCAGGGTGCTGGGTGCTCAGTGCTCGGGGTGCTGCGTGCTCAGTGCTCAGTGTGCTGGGTGCTCAGTGCTCAGGGTGCTGGGTGCTCAGTACTCAGGGTGCTCAGTGCTCAGTACTCGGGGTGCTTGTTGCTCAGTACTCGGGGTGCTCAGGGCTGTGGTGCTGGTTGCTCAGTGGTCAGTGCTCAGGGTGCTGGGTGCTCAGTGCTCAGTACTCAGGGTGCTCGGTGCTCAGTACTCAGGGTTCTCAGTGCTCAGTACTCAGGGTGCTGGGTGCTCATTTCTCAGGGTGCTGGGTGCTCAGTACTCAGGGTGCTCAGTGCTCAGTACTCGGGGTGCTGGGTGCTCAGTGCTCAGGGTGCTCAGTTCTCAGTGCTCGGGGTGCTGGGTGCTCAGTGCTCGGGGCGCTGGGTGCTCAGTGCTCGGGGTGCTGGGTGCTCAGTACTCGGGGTGCTGGGTGCTCAGTGCTCAGGGTGCTCAGTGCTCAGTACTCAGTGCTCAGGGTGCTCAGTGCTCAGTGCTCAGGGTGCTGGGTGTTCAGTACTCAGGGTGCTGGGTGCTCAGTACTCAGGGTGCTGGGTGCTCAGTGCTCAGGGTGCTGGGTGCTCAGTACTCTGGGTGTTGGGTGTTCAGTACTCAGGGTGCTGGGTGCTCCGTGCTCGGGGTGCTGGGTGCTCAGTGCTCAGGGTGCTGGGTGCTCTGTGCTCAGGGTGCTGGGTGCTCAGTGCTCAGGGTGCTGGGTGCTCAGTACTCGGGGTGCTCCGTGCTCAGGGTGCTGGGTGCTCAGTGCTCAGGGTGCTGGGTGCTCAGTGCTCGGGGTGCTGGGTGCTGAGTGCTCAGGGTGCTGGGAGCTCAGTGCTCGGGCTGCTCGGTGCTCAGTGCTCAGAGTCCTGGGTGCTCAGTACTCAGGTTGCTGGGTGCTTAGTACTCAGGGTGCTCAGTGCTCAGTACACAGGGTGCTGGGTGCTCAGTGCTCGGGGTGCTGGGTGCTCAGTACTCAGCGTGCTGGGTGCTCAGTACTCAGGGTGCTGGGTGCTCAGTACTCAGGGTGCTGGGTGCTCAGTGCTCAGGGTGCTGGGTGCTCAGTGATCGGGGTGCTGGGTGCTCAGTACTCAGCGTGCTGGGTGCTCAGTACTCAGGGTGCTGGGTGCTCAGTGCTCAGGGTGCTGGGTGCTCAGTGCTCAGGGTGCTGGGTGCTCAGTGATCGGGGTGCTGGGTGCTCAGTACTCAGTGTGCTCAGTGCTTGGGGAGCTCGGTGCTCAGTACTCAGGGTGCTGGGTGCTCAGTTCTCAGTGCTCGGGGTCCTGGGTGCTCCGTGCTCGGGGTGCTGGGTGCTCAGTGCTCTGGGTGCTTAGTGCTCAGTACTCAGGGTGCTGGGTGCTCAGTACTCATGGTGCTGGGTGCTCATTCTCAGGGTGCTGGGTGCTCAGTGCTCGGGTTGCTGGGTGCTCAGTACTCAGGGTGCTGGGGGCTCAGTACTCAGGGTGCTGGGTGCTCAGTACTCAGGGTGCTCGGTTCTCAGTACTCAGGGTGCTGGGTGCTCATTCTCGGGGTGCTGGTTGCTCAGTGCTCGGGGTGCTGGGTGCTCAGTACTCAGGGTGCTGGGGGCTCAGTTCTCAGGGTGCTGGGTGCTCAGTACTCAGGGTGATCTGTTCTCAGTACTCAGGTTGCTGGGTGCTCAGTGCTCGGGGTGCTGGGTGCTCAGTACTCGGGGTGCTCAGTGTTCAGTACTCAGGGTGTTGGGTGCTCAGTACTCAGGGTGCTGGGTGCTCAGTGCTCGGGGTGCTCGGTGCTCAGTACTCGGTGTGCAGGGTGCTCAGTACTCGGGGTGCTGGGTGCTCAGTGCTCAGGGTGCTGGGTGCTCAGTACTCAGGGTGCTGAGTGCTGAGTGCTCAGGGTGCTCTGTGCTCAGTACTCAGGGTGCTGGGTGCTCAGTGCTCAGTGGTCAGGGTGCTGGTTGCCCAGTACTCAGGGTGCTGGGTGCTCAGTACTCAGGGTGCTGGGTGCTCAGTGCTCAGGGTGCTCTGTGCTCAGTACTCAGGGTGCTGGGTGCTCAGTGCTCGGGGTGCTGCGTGCTCAGTGCTCAGGGAGCTGGGTGCTCAGTGCTCAGGGTGCTGGGTGCTCAGTACTCAGGGTGCTGGGTGCTCAGTGCTCGTTGTGCTCGGTGCTCAGTCCTCGGGGTGCACCGTGCTCAGTGATCAGGGTGCTGGGTGCTCAGTACTCAGGGTGCTCGGTGCTCAGTACTCAGGGTTCTCAGTGCTCAGTACTCAGGGTGCTGGGTGCTCAGTGCTCAGGGTGCTGGGTGCTCAGTACTCAGGGTGCTCAGTGCTCAGTTCTCGGGGTGCTTGGTGCTCAGTACTCAGGGTGCTCAGTGCTCAGTACTCGGGGTCCTGGGTGCTCAGTGCTCAGGGTGCTCAGTGCTCAGTGCTCGGGGTGCTGGGTGCTCAGTGCTCGGGGCGCTGGGTGCTCAGTGCTCGGGGTGCTCGGTGCTCAGTACTCGGGGTGCTGGGTGTTCAGTACTCAGGGTGCTGGGTGCTCAGTACTCAGGGTGCTGGGTGCTCAGTGCTCAGGGTGCTGGGTGCTCAGTGCTCGGGGTGCTGGGTGCTCAGTACTCAGTGTGTTCAGTGCTCGGGGAGCTCGGTGCTCAGTACTCAGGGTGCTGGGTGCTCAGTTCTCAGTGCTCGGGGTCCTGGGTGCTCCGTGCTCGGGGTGCTGGGTGCTCAGTGCTCTGGGTGCTTAGTGCTCAGTACTCAGGGTGCTGGGTGCTCAGTACTCATGGTGCTGGGTGCTCATTCTCAGGGTGCTGGGTGCTCAGTGCTCGGGTTGCTGGGTGCTTAGTACTCAGGGTGCTGGGGGCTCAGTACTCAGGGTGCTGGGTGCTCAGTACTCAGGGTGCTCGGTTCTCAGTACTCAGGGTGCTGGGTGCTCATTGTCGGGGTGCGGGGAGCTCAGTGCTCGGGGTGCTGGGTGCTCAGTGCTCGGGGTGCTCGGTGCTCAGTACTCAGGGTGCTGGGTGCTCAGAGCTCAGGGTGCTGGGTACTCAGTTCTCAGGGTGCTGGGTGCTCAGTACTCTGGGTGTTGCGTGCTCAGTACTCAGGGTGCTGGGTGCTCAGAGCTCAGGGTGCTGGGTACTCAGTACTCAGGGTGCTGAGTGCTCAGTACTCAGGGTGCTGGGTGCTCAGTGCTCAGGGTGCTGGGTGCTCAGTGCTCGGGGTGCTGGGTGCTCAGTACTCAGGATACTCGGTGCTCAGTGCTCAGTAATCAGGGTGCTCAGTACTCAGGGTGCTGGGTGCTCAGTGCTCAGAGTGCTGGGTGCTCAGTACTCAGGGTGCTGAGTGCTCAGTACTCAGGGTGCTTGGTGCTCAGTACTCAGGGTGCTGAGTGCTCAGTGCTCGGGGTGCTGGGTGCTCACTGCTCACGGTGATCGGTGCTCAGTGCTCAGGGTGCTAGGTGCTCAGTCCTCCGGGTGCTCAGTGCTCAGGGTGCTGGGTGCTCATTGCTCGGTGTGCTCGGTGCTCAGTACTCAGGGTGCTGAGTGCTCAGTACTCAGGGTGCAGGTTGCTCAGTACTCAGGTTGCTGGTTGCTCAGTACTCAGGGTGCTGGGTGCTCAGTGCTCAGGGTGCTGGGTGCTCAGTGCTCGGGGTGCTGGGTGCTCAGTGCTCAGTGCTCAGGGTGCTGGTTGCTCAGTACTCAGGGTGCTGGGTGCTCAGTACTCAGGGTGCTGGGTGCTCAGTGCTCAGAGTGCTCTGTGCTCAGTACTCAGGGTGGTGGGTGCTCAGTGCTCGGGGTGCTGGGTGCTCAGTACTCAGGGTGCTTGGTGCTCAGTACTCAGGGTGCTCAGTGCTCAGTACTCTGGGTGCTGGGTGCTCAGTGCTCAGGGTGCTCAGTGCTCAGTGCTCGGGGTGCTGGGTGCTCAGTGCTCGGGGTGCTGGGTGCTCAGTGCTCGGGGTGCTGGGTGCTCAGTGCTCGGGGTGCTGGGTGCTCAGTACTCGGGGTGCTGGGTGCTCAGTGCTCAGGGTGCTCAGTGCTCAGTACTCAGTGCTCAGGGTGCTCAGTGCTCAGTGCTCAAGGTGCTGGGTGTTCAGTACTCAGGGTGCTGGGTGCTCAGTACTCAGGGTGCTGGGTGCTCAGTACTCAGCGTGCTGGGTGCTCAGTACTCAGGGTGCTGGGTGCTCAGTACTCAGCGTGCTGGGTGCTCAGTACTCAGGGTGCTGGGTGCTCAGTACTCAGGGTGCTGGGTGCTCAGTGCTCAGGGTGCTGGGTGCTCAGTGATCGGGGTGCTGGGTGCTCAGTACTCAGCGTGCTGGGTGCTCAGTACTCAGGGTGCTGGGTGCTCAGTGCTCAGGGTGCTGGGTGCTCAGTGCTCAGGGTGCTGGGTGCTCAGTGATCGGGGTGCTGGGTGCTCAGTACTCAGTGTGCTCAGTGCTCGGGGAGCTCGGTGCTCAGTACTCAGGGTGCTGGGTGCTCAGTTCTCAGTGCTCGGGGTCCTGGGTGCTCCGTGCTCGGGGTGCTGGGTGCTCAGTGCTCTGGGTGCTTAGTGCTCAGTACTCAGGGTGCTGGGTGCTCAGTACTCATGGTGCTGGGTGCTCATTCTCAGGGTGCTGGGTGCTCAGTGCTCGGGTTGCTGGGTGCTCAGTACTCAGGGTGCTGGGGGCTCAGTACTCAGGGTGCTGGGTGCTCAGTACTCAGGGTGCTCGGTTCTCAGTACTCAGGGTGCTGGGTGCTCATTCTCGGGGTGCTGGGTGCTCAGTGCTCGGGGTGCTGGGTGCTCAGTACTCAGGGTGCTGGGGGCTCAGTTCTCAGGGTGCTGGGTGCTCAGTACTCAGGGTGATCTGTTCTCAGTACTCAGGTTGCTGGGTGCTCAGTGCTCGGGGTGCTGGGTGCTCAGTACTCGGGGTGCTCAGTGTTCAGTACTCAGGGTGTTGGGTGCTCAGTACTCAGGGTGCTGGGTGCTCAGTGCTCGGGGTGCTCGGTGCTCAGTACTCGGTGTGCAGGGTGCTCAGTACTCGGGGTGCTGGGTGCTCAGTGCTCAGGGTGCTGGGTGCTCAGTACTCAGGGTGCTGAGTGCTGAGTGCTCAGGGTGCTCTGTGCTCAGTACTCAGGGTGCTGGGTGCTCAGTGCTCAGTGCTCAGGGTGCTGGTTGCCCAGTACTCAGGGTGCTGGGTGCTCAGTACTCAGGGTGCTGGGTGCACAGTGCTCAGGGTGCTCTGTGCTCAGTACTCAGGGTGCTGGGTGCTCAGTGCTCGGGGTGCTGCGTGCTCAGTGCTCAGGGAGCTGGGTGCTCAGTGCTCAGGGTGCTGGGTGCTCAGTACTCAGGGTGCTGGGTGCTCAGTGCTCGTTGTGCTCGGTGCTCAGTCCTCGGGGTGCACCGTGCTCAGTGATCAGGGTGCTGGGTGCTCAGTACTCAGGGTGCTCGGTGCTCAGTACTCAGGGTTCTCAGTGCTCAGTACTCAGGGTGCTGGGTGCTCAGTGCTCAGGGTGCTGGGTGCTCAGTACTCAGGGTGCTCAGTGCTCAGTTCTCGGGGTGCTTGGTGCTCAGTACTCAGGGTGCTCAGTGCTCAGTACTCGGGGTCCTGGGTGCTCAGTGCTCAGGGTGCTCAGTGCTCAGTGCTCGGGGTGCTGGGTGCTCAGTGCTCGGGGCGCTGGGTGCTCAGTGCTCGGGGTGCTCGGTGCTCAGTACTCGGGGTGCTGGGTGTTCAGTACTCAGGGTGCTGGGTGCTCAGTACTCAGGGTGCTGGGTGCTCAGTGCTCAGGGTGCTGGGTGCTCAGTGCTCGGGGTGCTGGGTGCTCAGTACTCAGTGTGTTCAGTGCTCGGGGAGCTCGGTGCTCAGTACTCAGGGTGCTGGGTGCTCAGTTCTCAGTGCTCGGGGTCCTGGGTGCTCCGTGCTCGGGGTGCTGGGTGCTCAGTGCTCTGGGTGCTTAGTGCTCAGTACTCAGGGTGCTGGGTGCTCAGTACTCATGGTGCTGGGTGCTCATTCTCAGGGTGCTGGGTGCTCAGTGCTCGGGTTGCTGGGTGCTTAGTACTCAGGGTGCTGGGGGCTCAGTACTCAGGGTGCTGGGTGCTCAGTACTCAGGGTGCTCGGTTCTCAGTACTCAGGGTGCTGGGTGCTCATTGTCGGGGTGCGGGGAGCTCAGTGCTCGGGGTGCTGGGTGCTCAGTGCTCGGGGTGCTCGGTGCTCAGTACTCAGGGTGCTGGGTGCTCAGAGCTCAGGGTGCTGGGTACTCAGTTCTCAGGGTGCTGGGTGCTCAGTACTCTGGGTGTTGCGTGCTCAGTACTCAGGGTGCTGGGTGCTCAGAGCTCAGGGTGCTGGGTACTCAGTACTCAGGGTGCTGAGTGCTCAGTACTCAGGGTGCTGGGTGCTCAGTGCTCAGGGTGCTGGGTGCTCAGTGCTCGGGGTGCTGGGTGCTCAGTACTCAGGATACTCGGTGCTCAGTGCTCAGTAATCAGGGTGCTCAGTACTCAGGGTGCTGGGTGCTCAGTGCTCAGAGTGCTGGGTGCTCAGTACTCAGGGTGCTGAGTGCTCAGTACTCAGGGTGCTTGGTGCTCAGTACTCAGGGTGCTGAGTGCTCAGTGCTCGGTGTGCTGGGTGCTCACTGCTCACGGTGATCGGTGCTCAGTGCTCAGGGTGCTAGGTGCTCAGTCCTCCGGGTGCTCAGTGCTCAGGGTGCTGGGTGCTCATTGCTCGGTGTGCTCGGTGCTCAGTACTCAGGGTGCTGAGTGCTCAGTACTCAGGGTGCAGGTTGCTCAGTACTCAGGTTGCTGGTTGCTCAGTACTCAGGGTGCTGGGTGCTCAGTGCTCAGGGTGCTGGGTGCTCAGTGCTCGGGGTGCTGGGTGCTCAGTGCTCAGTGCTCAGGGTGCTGGTTGCTCAGTACTCAGGGTGCTGGGTGCTCAGTACTCAGGGTGCTGGGTGCTCAGTGCTCAGAGTGCTCTGTGCTCAGTACTCAGGGTGGTGGGTGCTCAGTGCTCGGGGTGCTGGGTGCTCAGTGCTCAGGGTGCTGGGTGCTCAGTACTCAGGGTGCTGGGTGCTCAGTACTCAGGGTGCTTGGTGCTCAGTACTCAGGGTGCTCAGTGCTCAGTACTCTGGGTGCTGGGTGCTCAGTGCTCAGGGTGCTCAGTGCTCAGTTCTCGGGGTGCTGGGTGCTCAGTGCTCGGGGTGCTGGGTGCTCAGTACTCGGGGTGCTGGGTGCTCAGTGCTCAGGGTGCTCAGTGCTCAGTACTCAGTGCTCAGGGTGCTCAGTGCTCAGTGCTCAAGGTGCTGGGTGTTCAGTACTCAGGGTGCTGGGTGCTCAGTACTCAGGGTGCTGGGTGCTCAGTGCTCAGGGTGCTGGGTGCTCAGTACTCTGGGTGTTGGGTGCTCAGTACTCAGGGTGCTGGGTGCTCCGTGCTCAGGGTGCTGGGTGCTCAGTGCTCAGGGTGCTGGGTGCTCAGTACTCAGGGTGCTGGGTGCTTAGTGCTCGAGGTGCTCGGTGCTCAGTACTCAAGGTGCTGGGTGCTCAGTACTCAGGGTGCTGGGTGCTCAGTCCTCGGGGTGCTCCGTGCTCATGGTGCTGGGTGCTCAGTGCTCAGGGTGCTGGGTGCTCAGTGCTCGGGTTGCTGGGTGCTCAGTACTCAGTGTGCTCAGTGCTCGGGGATCTCGGTGCTCAGTACTCAGGGTGCTGGGTGCTCAGTTCTCAGTGCTCGGGGTCCTGGGTGCTCCGTGCTCGGGGTTCTGGGTGCTCAGTGCTCTGGGTGCTTAGTGCTCAGTACTCAGGGTGCTGGGTGCTCAGTACTCATGGTGCTGGGTGCTCATTCTCAGGGTGCTGGGTGCTCAGTGCTCGGGTTGCTGGGTGCTCAGTACTCAGGGTGCTGGGGGCTCAGTACTCAGGTGGCTGGTTGCTCAGTACTCAGGGTGCTGGGTGCTCAGTGCTCAGGGTGCTGGGTGCTCAGTGCTCGGGGTGCTGGGTGCTCAAGGCTGTGGTGCTGGGTGCTCAGTTCTCAGTGCTCAGGGTGCTGGGTGCTCAGTGCTCAGTGCTCAGGGTGCTGGTTGCCCAGTACTCAGGGTGCTGGGTGCTCAGAACTCAGGGTGCTGGGTGCTCAGTGCTCAGGGTGCTCTGTGCTCAGTACTCAGGGTGCTCAGTGCTCAGTTCTCGGGGTGCTTGGTGCTCAGTACTCAGGGTGCTCAGTGCTCAGTACTCGGGGTCCTGGGTGCTCAGTGCTCAGGGTGCTCAGTGCACAGTGCTCGGGGTGCTGGGTGCTCAGTGCTCGGGGCGCTGGGTGCTCAGTGCTCGGGGTGCTCGGTGCTCAGTACTCGGGGTGCTGGGTGTTCAGTACTCAGGGTGCTGGGTGCTCAGTACTCAGGGTGCTGGGTGCTCAGTGCTCAGGGTGCTGGGTGCTCAGTGCTCGGGGTGCTGGGTGCTCAGTACTCAGTGTGTTCAGTGCTCGGGGAGCTCGGTGCTCAGTACTCAGGGTGCTGGGTGCTCAGTTCTCAGTGCTCGGGGTCCTGGGTGCTCCGTGCTCGGGGTGCTGGGTGCTCAGTGCTCTGGGTGCTTAGTGCTCAGTACTCAGGGTGCTGGGTGCTCAGTACTCATGGTGCTGGGTGCTCATTCTCAGGGTGCTGGGTGCTCAGTGCTCGGGTTGCTGGGTGCTTAGTACTCAGGGTGCTGGGGGCTCAGTACTCAGGGTGCTGGGTGCTCAGTACTCAGGGTGCTCGGTTCTCAGTACTTAGGGTGCTGGGTGCTCATTGTCGGGGTGCGGGGAGCTCAGTGCTCGGGGTGCTGGGTGCTCAGTGCTCGGGGTGCTCGGTGCTCAGTACTCAGGGTGCTGGGTGCTCAGAGCTCAGGGTGCTGGGTACTCAGTTCTCAGGGTGCTGGGTGCTCAGTACTCTGGGTGTTGCGTGCTCAGTACTCAGGGTGCTGGGTGCTCAGAGCTCAGGGTGCTGGGTACTCAGTACTCAGGGTGCTGAGTGCTCAGTACTCAGGGTGCTAGGTGCTCAGTGCTCAGGGTGCTGGGTGCTCAGTGCTCGGGGTGCTGGGTGCTCAGTACTCAGGATACTCGGTGCTCAGTGCTCAGTAATCAGGGTGCTCAGTACTCAGGGTGCTGGGTGCTCAGTGCTCAGAGTGCTGGGTGCTCAGTACTCAGGGTGCTGAGTGCTCAGTACTCAGGGTGCTTGGTGCTCAGTACTCAGGGTGCTGAGTGCTCAGTGCTCGGGGTGCTGGGTGCTCACTGCTCACGGTGATCGGTGCTCAGTGCTCAGGGTGCTAGGTGCTCAGTCCTCCGGGTGCTCAGTGCTCAGGGTGCTGGGTGCTCATTGCTCGGTGTGCTCGGTGCTCAGTACTCAGGGTGCTGAGTGCTCAGTACTCAGGGTGCAGGTTGCTCAGTACTCAGGTTGCTGGTTGCTCAGTACTCAGGGTGCTGGGTGCTCAGTGCTCAGGGTGCTGGGTGCTCAGTGCTCGGGGTGCTGGGTGCTCAGTGCTCAGTGCTCAGGGTGCTGGTTGCTCAGTACTCAGGGTGCTGGGTGCTCAGTACTCAGGGTGCTGGGTGCTCAGTGCTCAGAGTGCTCTGTGCTCAGTACTCAGGGTGGTGGGTGCTCAGTGCTCGGGGTGCTGGGTGCTCAGTGCTCAGGGTGCTGGGTGCTCAGTACTCAGGGTGCTGGGTGCTCAGTACTCAGGGTGCTTGGTGCTCAGTACTCAGGGTGCTCAGTGCTCAGTACTCTGGGTGCTGGGTGCTCAGTGCTCAGGGTGCTCAGTGCTCAGTGCTCGGGGTGCTGGGTGCTCAGTGCTCGGGGTGCTGGGTGCTCAGTACTCGGGGTGCTGGGTGCTCAGTGCTCAGGGTGCTCAGTGCTCAGTACTCAGTGCTCAGGGTGCTCAGTGCTCAGTGCTCAAGGTGCTGGGTGTTCAGTACTCAGGGTGCTGGGTGCTCAGTACTCAGGGTGCTGGGTGCTCAGTGCTCAGGGTGCTGGGTGCTCAGTACTCTGGGTGTTGGGTGCTCAGTACTCAGGGTGCTGGGTGCTCCGTGCTCAGGGTGCTGGGTGCTCAGTGCTCAGGGTGCTGGGTGCTCAGTACTCAGGGTGCTGGGTGCTTAGTGCTCGAGGTGCTCGGTGCTCAGTACTCAAGGTGCTGGGTGCTCAGTGCTCAGGGTGCTGGGTGCTCAGTCCTCGGGGTGCTCCGTGCTCATGGTGCTGGGTGCTCAGTGCTCAGGGTGCTGGGTGCTCAGTGCTCGGGTTGCTGGGTGCTCAGTACTCAGTGTGCTCAGTGCTCGGGGATCTCGGTGCTCAGTACTCAGGGTGCTGGGTGCTCAGTTCTCAGTGCTCGGGGTCCTGGGTGCTCCGTGCTCGGGGTTCTGGGTGCTCAGTGCTCTGGGTGCTTAGTGCTCAGTACTCAGGGTGCTGGGTGCTCAGTACTCATGGTGCTGGGTGCTCATTCTCAGGGTGCTGGGTGCTCAGTGCTCGGGTTGCTGGGTGCTCAGTACTCAGGGTGCTGGGGGCTCAGTACTCAGGTGGCTGGTTGCTCAGTACTCAGGGTGCTGGGTGCTCAGTGCTCAGGGTGCTGGGTGCTCAGTGCTCGGGGTGCTGGGTGCTCAAGGCTGTGGTGCTGGGTGCTCAGTTCTCAGTGCTCAGGGTGCTGGGTGCTCAGTGCTCAGTGCTCAGGGTGCTGGTTGCCCAGTACTCAGGGTGCTGGGTGCTCAGAACTCAGGGTGCTGGGTGCTCAGTGCTCAGGGTGCTCTGTGCTCAGTACTCAGGGTGCTGGGTGCTCAGTGCTCGGGTTGCTGCGTGCTCATTGCTCAGGGAGCTGGGTGCTCAGTGCTCAGGGTGCTGGGTGCTCAGTACTCAGGGTGCTGGGTGCTCAGTGCTCGTTGTGCTCGGTGCTCAGTCCTCGGGGTGCTCCGTGCTCAGTGATCAGGGTGCTGCCTGCTCAGTACTCAGGGTGCTCGGTGCTCAGTACTCAGGGTTCTCAGTGCTCAGTACTCAGGGTGCTGGGTGCTCAGTGCTCAGGGTGCTGGGTGCTCAGTACTCAGGGTGCTCAGTGCTCAGTACTCGGGGTCCTGGGTGCTCAGTGCTCAGGGTGCTCAGTGCTCAGTGCTCGGGGTGCTGGGTGCTCAGTGCTCGGGGCGCTGGGTGCTCAGTGCTCGGGGTGCTCGGTGCTCAGTACTCGGGGTCCTGGGTGCTCAGTGCTCAGAGTGCTCAGTGCTCAGTACTCAGTGCTCAGGGTGCTCAGTGCTCAGTGCTCAGGGTGCTGGGTGTTCAGTACTCAGGGTGCTGGGTGCTCAGTACTCAGGGTGCTGGGTGCTCAGTGCTCAGGGTGCTGGGTGCTCAGTGCTCGGGGTGCTGGGTGCTCAGTACTCAGTGTGTTCAGTGCTCGGGGAGCTCGGTGCTCAGTACTCAGGGTGCTGGGTGCTCAGTTCTCAGTGCTCGGGGTCCTGGGTGCTCCGTGCTCGGGGTGCTGGGTGCTCAGTGCTCTGGGTGCTTAGTGCTCAGTACTCAGGGTGCTGGGTGCTCAGTACTAATGGTGCTGGGTGCTCATTCTCAGGGTGCTGGGTGCTCAGTGCTCGGGTTGCTGGGTGCTTAGTACTCAGGGTGCTGGGGGCTCAGTACTCAGGGTGCTGGGTGCTCAGTACTCAGGGTGCTCGGTTCTCAGTACTCAGGGTGCTGGGTGCTCATTGTCAGGGTGCGGGGAGCTCAGTGCTCGGGGTGCTGGGTGCTCAGTACTCAGGGTGCTGGGTGCTCAGTACTCAGGGTGCTGGGTGCTCAGTACTCAGGGTGATCTGTTCTCAGTACTCAGGTTGCTGGGTGCTCAGTGCTGGGGGTGCTGGGTGCTCAGTACTCGGGGTGCTCAGTGCTCAGTACTCAGGGTGCTGGGTGCTCAGTACTCAGGGTGCTGGGTGCTCAGTGCTCGGGGTGCTCGGTGCTCAGTACTCGGGGTGCAGGGTGCTCAGTACTCGGGGTGCTGGGTGCTCAGTGCTCCGGGAGCTGGGTGCTCAGTGCTCGGGGTGCTGGGTGCTCAGTGCTGAGGGTGGTGCTGGGTGCTCAGTACTCACGGTGCTGGGTGCTCAGTGCTCAGGGTGCTGGGTGCTCAGTACTAAGGGTGCTGGGTGCTCAGTACTCAGGGTGCTCGTTGCTCAGTACTCAGGGTGCTGGGTGCTCAGAGCTCAGGGTTCTGGGTACTCAGTACTCAGGGTGCTGGGTGCTCAGTACTCTGGGTGTTGGGTGCTCAGTACTCAGGGTGCTGGGTGCTCCGTGCTCAGGGTGCTGGGTGCTCAGTGCTCAGGGTTCTGGGTGCTCAGTGCTCAGGGTGCTGGGTGCTCAGTACTCAGGGTGCTGGGTGCTTAGTGCTCGAGGTGCTCGGTGCTCAGTACTCAAGGTGCTGGGTGCTCAGTGCTCAGGGTGCTGGGTGCTCAGTCCTCGGGGTGCTCCGTGCTCATGGTGCTGGGTGCTCAGTGCTCAGGGTGCTGGGTGCTCAGTGCTCGGGGTGCTGGGTGCTCAGTACTCAGTGTGCTCAGTGCTCGGGGAGCTCGGTGCTCAGTACTCAGGGTGCTGCGTGCTCAGTTCTCAGTGCTCGGGGTCCTGGTTGCTCCGTGCTCGGGGTGCTGGGTGCTCAGTGCTCTGGGTGCTTAGTGCTCAGTACTCAGGGTGCTGGGTGCTCAGTACTCATGGTGCTGGGTGCTCATTCTCAGGGTGCTGGGTGCTCAGTGCTCGGGTTGCTGGGTGCTCAGTACTCAGGGTGCTGGGGGCTCAGTACTCAGGGTGCTGGGTGCTCAGTAATCATGGTGCTCGGTTCTCAGTACTCAGGGTGCTGGGTGCTCATTCTCGGGGTGCTGGGTGCTCAGTGCTCGGGGTGCTGGGTGATCAGTACTCAGGGTGCTGGGGGCTCAGTACTCAGGGTGCTGGGTGCTCAGTACACAGGGTGATCTGTTCTCAGTACTCAGGTTGCTGGGTGCTCAGTGCTCGGGGTGCTGGGTGCTCAGTACTCGGGGTGCTCAGTGCTCAGTACTCAGGGTGCTGGGTGCTCAGTACTCAGGGTGCTGGGTGCTCAGTGCTCGGGGTGCTCGGTGCTCAGTACTCGGGGTGCAGGGTGCTCAGTACTCGGGGTACTGGGTGCTCAGTGTTCAGGGAGCTGGGTGCTCAGTGCTCAGGGTGCTGGGTGCTCAGTACTAAGGGTGCTGGGTGCTCAGTACTCAGGGTGCTCGGTGCTCAGTACTCAGGGTGCTGGGTGCTCAGAGCTAAGGGTGCTGGGTACTCAGTACTCAGGGTGCTGAGTGCTCAGTACTCAGCGTGCTGGGTGGTCAGTGCTCAGGGTGCTGGGTGCTCAATGCTCAGGGTGCTGGGTGCTCAGTGCTCGGGGTGCTGGGTGCTCAGTACTCAGGATGCTCGGTGCTCAGTGCTCAGTAATCAGGGTGCTCAGTACTCAGGGTGCTGGGTGCTCAGTGCTCGGGGTGCTGGGTGCTCAGTACTCAGGGTGCTGGGTGCTCAGTACTCGGGGTGCTGGGTGCTCAGTACTCAGGGTGCTGAGTGCTCAGTGCTCGGGGTGCTGGGTGCTCACTGCTCAGGGTGATCGGTGCTCAGTGCTCAGGGTGCTGGGTTCTCAGTCCTCCGGGTGCTCAGTGCTCAGGGTGCTGGGTGCTCATTGCTCGGTGTGCTCGGTGCTCAGTACTCAGGGTGCTGAGTGCTCAGTACTCAGGGTGCTGGGTGCTCAGTACTCAGGTTGCTGGTTGCTCAGTACTCAGGTTGCTGGTTGCTCAGTGCTCAGGGGGTTGGGTGCTCAGTGCTCGGGGTGCTGGGTGCTCAGGGCTGTGGTGCTGGGTGCTCAGGGCTCAGTGCTCAGGGTGCTGGGTGCTCAGTGCTCAGTGCTCAGGGTGCTGGTTGCTCAGTACTCAGGGTGCTGGGCGCTCAGTACTCAGGGTGCTGGGTGCTCAGTGCTCAGAGTGCTCTGTGCTCAGTACTCAGGGTGCTGGGTGCTCAGTGCTCAGGGGGCTGGGTGCTCAGTGCTCAGGGTGCTGGGTGCGCAGTACTCAGGGTGCTGGGTGCTCAGTACTCAGGGTGCTTGGTGCTCAGTACTCAGGGTGCTCAGTGCTCAGTACTCGGGGTGCTGGGTGCTCAGTGCTCAGGGTGCTCAGTGCTCGGGGTGCTTTGTGCTCAGTGCTCGGGGTGCTGGGTGCTCAGTATTCGGGGTGCTGGGTGCTCAGTGCTCAGGGTGCTCAGTGCTCAGTACTCAGTGCTCAGGGTGCTCAGTGCTCAGTGCTCAGGGTGCTGGGTGTTCAGTACTCAGGGTGCTGGGTGCTCAGTACTCAGGGTGCTGGGTGCTCAGTACTCAGGGTGCTGGGTGCTCAGTGCTCGGGGTGCTCGGTGCTCAGTACTCGTGGTGCAGGCTGCTCAGTACTCGGGGTGCTGGGTGCTCAGTGCTCAGGGAGCTGGGTGCTCAGTGCTCGGGGTGCTGTGTGCTCAGTGCTGAGGGTGGTGCTGGGTGCTCAGTACTCAGGGTGCTGGGTGCTCAGTGCTCAGGGTGCTGGGTGCTCAGTACTAAGGGTGCTGGGTGCTCAGTACTGAGGGTGCTCGGTGCTCAGTACTCAGGTTGCTGGGTGCTCAGAGCTCAGGGTGCTGGGTACTCAGTTCTCAGGGTGCTGGGTGCTCAGTACTCTGGGTGTTGGGTGCTCAGTACTCAGGGTGCTGGGTGCTCAGAGCTCAGGGTGCTGGGTACTCAGTACTCAGGGTGCTGAGTGCTCAGTACTCAGGGTGCTGGGGGCTCAGTGCTCAGGGTGCTGGGTGCTCAGTGCTCGGGGTGCTGGGTGCTCAGTACTCAGGATACTCGGTGCTCAGTGCTCAGTAATCAGGGTGCTCAGTACTCAGGGTGCTGGGTGCTCAGTGCTCAGGGTGCTGGGTGCTCAGTACTCAGGGTGCTGAGTGCTCAGTACTCAGGGTGCTTGGTGCTCAGTACTCAGGGTGCTGAGTGCTCAGTGCTCGGGGTGCTGGGTGCTCACTGCTCAGGGTGATCGGTGCTCAGTGCTCAGGGTGCTAGGTGCTCAGTCCTCCGGGTGCTCAGTGCTCAGGGTGCTGGGTGCTTATTGCTCGGTGTGCTCGGTGCTCAGTACTCAGGGTGCTGAGTGCTCAGTACTCAGGGTGCAGGTTGCTCAGTACTCAGGTTGCTGGTTGCTCAGTACTCAGGGTGCTGGGTGCTCAGTGCTCAGGGTGCTGGGTGCTCAGTGCTCGGGGTGCTGGGTGCTCAGTGCTCAGTGCTCAGGGTGCTGGTTGCTCAGTACTCAGGGTGCTGG
>NW_024543804.1:0-24234 GCF_018167655.1 Microtus oregoni | reverse complement strand
ACTGAGCACCCAGCACCCTGAGCACTGAGCACCCAGTACCCTGAGTACTGAGCACCCAGCACCCCGAGCACTGAGCACCAAGCACCCTGAGTAATGAGCACCCAGCACCCTGAGTACTGAGCACTGAGCACCCTGAGCACTGAGCACCCAGCACCCTGAGCACTGAGCACCCAGCACCCCGAGCACTGAGCACCCAGCACCCTGAGCACTGAGCACGCTGAGGACTGAGCAACCAGCACCCTGAGTACTGAGCATCCAGCACCCTGAGTACTGAGCACCCAGCATCCTGAGTACTGAGCACCGATCACCCTGAGCACTGAGCACCCAGCACCCCGAGCACTGAGCACCCAGCACCCTGAGTACTGAGCACCCTGAGTACTGAGCACCCAGCACCCCGAGCACTGAGCACCCAGCACCCTGAGTCCTGAGCACCCTGAGTACTGAGCACCCAGCACCCTGAGTACTGAGCACCCTGAGTACTGAGCACCCAGCACCCTGAGCACTGAGCACCCAGCACACTGAGTACTGAGCACCCAGCACCCTGAGCACTGAGCACCCAGCACCCTGAGTACTGAGCACCGAGCACCCCGAGCACTGAGCACCCAGCACCCTGAGTACTGAGCACCCAGCACCCTGAGTAGTGAGCACCCAGCACCCCGAGTACTGAGCACCCAGCACCGTGAGTACTGACCACCCAGCACCCTGAGTACTGAGCACCCCAGCACCCCGAGCACTAAGCACCCAGCACCCTGAGCACTGAGCACTGAGCACCCAGCACCCTGAGCACTGAGCACCAAGCACCCTGAGTACTAAGCACCCAGCACCCTGAGTACTAAGCACCCAGCACCCTGAGTACTGAGCACCCAGCACCCTGAGTACTGAGCACCCAGCGTACTGAGCACCGAGCACCCCGAGCACTGAGCACCCAGCACCCTGAGTACTGAGCACCCAGCACCCCCGAGCACTGAGCACCCAGCACGCTGAGTACTGAGCACCGAGCACCCTGAGTACTGATCACCCAGCACCCTGAGTACTGAGCACCCAGCGTACTGAGCACCGAGCACCCAGCACCCTGAGTACTGAGCACCCAGCACCCTGAGCACTGAGCACTCAGCACCCTTAGTACTGATCACTGAGCACCCTGATAACTGAGCACTGAGCACCCTGAGCACTGAGCACCCAGCACCCCGAGCACTGAGCACCCAGCACCCTGAGTACTGAGCACCCAGCACCCTGAGTACTGAGCACTCAGCACCCTGAGTACTGAGCACCGAGCACCCCGAGCACTGAGCACCCAGCACCCTGAGTACTGAGTACACAGCATTCTGAGTACTGAGCACCTATCACCCTGAGCACTGAGCACCCAGCACCCCGAGCACTGAGCACCCTGAGTACTGAGCACCAGGCACCCTGAGTACTGAGCACTAAGCACCCAGAGCACTGAGCACCCAGCACCCCGAGCACGGAGCACCCAGGACCACGAGCACTGAGTACTGAGCACCCAGCACCCTGAGTACTGAGCACCGAGCTCCCCGAGCACTGAGCACCCTGAGTACTGAGCACCCAGCACCCCGATCACTGAGCACCCAGCACCCTGACCACTGAGCACCCAGCACCCTGAGCACTGAGCACCCAGCACCCTGAGTACTGAGCACCTAGCACGCTGAGTACTGAGCACCCAGCACCCCGAGCACTGAGCACCCAGCACCCTGAGTACTGAGCACTGAGCACCCAGCACCCCGAGCACTGAGCACCCAGCACCCTGTGTACTGAGCACCGAGCACCCTGAGCACCCCGAGCACTGAGCACCCAGCACCCTGAGCACTCAGCACCCAGCACCCCGAGCACTGAGCACCCAGCACCCTGAGTACTGAGCACCCCAGACCCCGAGCACTGAGCACCCAGCACCCCTAGCACTGTGCACCCAGCACCCTGAGTACGGAGAACCCAGCACCCTGAGTACTGAGCACCCAGCACCCTGAGCACTGAGCACCCAGCAGCCCGAGCACTGAGCACCCAGCATCCTGAGCACTGAGTACTGATCACCCAGCACCCTGAGCACTGAGAACGCAGCACCCTGAGCACTGAGCACCCAGCACCCTGAGTACTGAGCACCCAGCACCCCAAGCACTGAGCACCGAGCACCCTGAGTACTGAGCACCCAGCACACTGAGTAGTGAGCACCCAGCACCCCGAGTACTGAGCACCCAGCATCGTGAGTACTGACCACCCAGCACCCTGAGTACTGAGCACCCAGCACCCCGAGCACTAAGCACCCAGCACCCCGAGCACCAAGCACCCAGCACCCTGAGCACTGAGCACCCAGCACCCTGTGTACTGAGCACTGAGCACCCAGCACCCTGAGCACTGAGCACCCAGCAGCCTGAGTACTAAGCACCCAGCACCCTGAGTACTGAGCACCCAGCACCCTGAGTACTGAGCACCCAGCGTACTGAGCACCGAGCACCCCGAGCACTGAGCACCCAGCACCCTGAGTACTGAGCACCCAGCACCCCGAGCACTGAGCACACAGCACCGTGAGTACTGAGCACCCAGCACCCTGAGTACTGAGCACCCAGCGTACTGAGCACCGAGCACCCAGCACCCTGAGTACTGAGCACCCAGCACCCTGAGCACTGAGCACCCAGCACCCTGAGTACTGAGCACTGAGCACCCTGAGTACTGAGCACTGAGCACCCTGAGCACTGAGCACCCAGCACCCCGAGCACTGATCACCCAGCACCCTGAGTACTGAGCACCCAGCACCCTGAGTACTGAGCACTCAGCACCCTGAGTACTGAGCACCGAGCACCCCGAGCAGTGATCACCCAGCACCCTGAGCACTGAGCACCCTGAGTACTGAGCACACAGCACCCTGAGTAATGAGCACCCAGCACCCCGAGCACTGAGCACCCTGAGTACTGAGCACCCAGTACCCTGAGTACTGAGCACTAAGCACCCAGAGCACTGAGCACCCAGCACCCCGAGCACGGAGCACCCAGGACCCCGATCACTGAGTACTGAGCACCCAGCACCCTGAGTACTGAGCACCGAGCTCCCCGAGCACTGAGCACCCTGAGTACTGAGCACCCAGCACGCTGAGTACTGAGCACCCAGCACCCCGAGCACTGAGCACCCACCACCCTGAGTACTGAGCACTGAGCACCCAGCACCCCGAGCACTGAGCACCCAGCACCCTGCGTACTGAGCACCGAGCACCCCGAGCACTGAGCACCCAGCACCCTGAGGACTGAGCACCCAGCACCCTGAGTAGTGAGCACCCAGCACCCCGAGTACTGAGCACCCAGCACCGTGAGTACTGACCACCCAGCACCCTGAGTACTGAGCACCCAGCACCCCGAGCACTAAGCACCCAGCACCCTGAGCACTGAGCACTGAGCACCCAGCACCCTGAGCACTGAGCACCAAGCACCCTGAGTACTAAGCACCCAGCACCCTGAGTACTAAGCACCCAGCACCCTGAGTACTGAGCACCCAGCACCCTGAGTACTGAGCACCCAGCGTACTGAGCACCGAGCACCCCGAGCACTGAGCACCCAGCACCCTGAGTACTGAGCACCCAGCACCCCGAGCACTGAGCACCCAGCACGCTGAGTACTGAGCACCGAGCACCCTGAGTACTGATCACCCAGCACCCTGAGTACTGAGCACCCAGCGTACTGAGCACCGAGCACCCAGCACCCTGAGTACTGAGCACCCAGCACCCTGAGCACTGAGCACTCAGCACCCTTAGTACTGATCACTGAGCACCCTGATAACTGAGCACTGAGCACCCTGAGCACTGAGCACCCAGCACCCTGAGTACTGAGCACCCAGCACCCTGAGCACTGAGCACCCAGACCCCGAGCACTGAGCACCCAGCACCCCTAGCACTGAGCACCCTGAGTACTGAGCACCCAGTACCCTGAGTACTGAGCACTAAGCACCCAGAGCACTGAGCACCCAGCACCCCGAGCACGGAGCACCCAGGACCCCGATCACTGAGCACTGAGCACCCTGAGTACTGAGCACCCAGCACCCTGAGTAATGAGCACCCAGCACCCCGAGCACTGAGCACCCTGAGTACTGA
The DNA here is from genome assembly GCF_018167655.1 of Microtus oregoni. Lineage (NCBI taxonomy): Eukaryota > Metazoa > Chordata > Mammalia > Rodentia > Cricetidae > Microtus > Microtus oregoni. Next base: position 20,144 of record NW_024543804.1, on the reverse strand, counting down.
GCACCCAGTACCCTGAGTACTGAGCACTAAGCACCCAGAGCACTGAGCACCCAGCACCCCGAGCACGGAGCACCCAGGACCCCGATCACTGAGTACTGAGCACCCAGCACCCTGAGTACTGAGCACCGAGCTCCCCGAGCACTGAGCACCCTGAATACTGAGCACCCAGCACGCTGAGTACTGAGCACCCAGCACCCCGAGCACTGAGCACCCACCACCCTGAGTACTGAGCACTGAGCACCCAGCACCCCGAGCACTGAGCACCCAGCACCCTGCGTACTGAGCACCGAGCACCCCGAGCACTGAGCACCCAGCACCCTGAGTACTGAGCACCCAGCACCCTGAGTAGTGAGCACCCAGCACCCCGAGTACTGAGCACCCAGCACCGTGAGTACTGACCACCCAGCACCCTGAGTACTGAGCACCCAGCACCCCGAGCACTAAGCACCCAGCACCCTGAGCACTGAGCACTGAGCACCCAGCACCCTGAGCACTGAGCACCAAGCACCCTGAGTACTAAGCACCCAGCACCCTGAGTACTAAGCACCCAGCACCCTGAGTACTGAGCACCCAGCACCCTGAGTACTGAGCACCCAGCGTACTGAGCACCGAGCACCCCGAGCACCCCGAGCACTGAGCACCCAGCACCCTGAGCACTGAGCACCCAGCACCCTGAGCACTGAGCACCCAGCACCCCGAGCACTGAGCACCCAGCACCCTGAGTACTGAGCACTGAGCACCCAGCACCCCGAGCACTGAGCACCCAGCACCCTGTGTACTGAGCACCGAGCACCCCGAGCACCCCGAGCACTGAGCACCCAGCACCCTGAGCACTCAGCACCCAGCACCCCGAGCACTGAGCACCCAGCACCCTGAGTACTGAGCACCCAGACCCCGAGCACTGAGCACCCAGCACCCCTAGCACTGTGCACCCAGCACCCTGAGTACGGAGAACCCAGCACCCTGAGTACTGAGCACCCAGCACCCTGAGCACTGAGCACCCAGCAGCCCGAGCACTGAGCACCCAGCATCCTGAGCACTGAGTACTGATCACCCAGCACCCTGAGCACTGAGAACGCAGCACCCTGAGCACTGAGCACCCAGCACCCTGAGTACTGAGCACCCAGCACCCCAAGCACTGAGCACCGAGCACCCTGAGTACTGAGCACCCAGCACACTGAGTAGTGAGCACCCAGCACCCCGAGTACTGAGCACCCAGCATCGTGAGTACTGACCACCCAGCACCCTGAGTACTGAGCACCCAGCACCCCGAGCACTAAGCACCCAGCACCCCGAGCACCAAGCACCCAGCACCCTGAGCACTGAGCACCCAGCACCCTGAGTACTGAGCACTGAGCACCCAGCACCCTGAGCACTGAGCACCCAGCAGCCTGAGTACTAAGCACCCAGCACCCTGAGTACTGAGCACCCAGCACCCTGAGTACTGAGCACCCAGCGTACTGAGCACCGAGCACCCCAGCACTGAGCACCCAGCACCCTGAGTACTGAGCACCCAGCACCCCGAGCACTGAGCACACAGCACCGTGAGTACTGAGCACCCAGCACCCTGAGTACTGAGCACCCAGCGTACTGAGCACCGAGCACCCAGCACCCTGAGTACTGAGCACCCAGCACCCTGAGCACTGAGCACCCAGCACCCTGAGTACTGAGCACTGAGCACCCTGAGTACTGAGCACTGAGCACCCTGAGCACTGAGCACCCAGCACCCCGAGCACTTATCACCCAGCACCCTGAGTACTGAGCACCCAGCACCCTGAGTACTGAGCACTCAGCACCCTGAGTACTGAGCACCGAGCACCCCGAGCAGTGATCACCCAGCACCCTGAGCACTGAGCACCCTGAGTACTGAGCACCCAGCACCCTGAGTAATGAGCACCCAGCACCCCGAGCACTGAGCACCCTGAGTACTGAGCACCCAGTACCCTGAGTACTGAGCACTAAGCACCCAGAGCACTGAGCACCCAGCACCCCGAGCACGGAGCACCCAGGACCCCGATCACTGAGTACTGAGCACCCAGCACCCTGAGTACTGAGCACCGAGCTCCCCGAGCACTGAGCACCCTGAGTACTGAGCACCCAGCACGCTGAGTACTGAGCACCCAGCACCCCGAGCACTGAGCACCCACCACCCTGAGTACTGAGCACTGAGCACCCAGCACCCCGAGCACTGATCACCCAGCACCCTGCGTACTGAGCACCGAGCACCCCGAGCACTGAGCACCCAGCACCCTGAGCACTCAGCACCCAGCACCCCGAGCACTGAGCACCCAGCACACTGAGCACTGAGCACCCAGCACCCTGAGCACTGAGCACCCAGCACCCAGAGCACTGAGCACCCAGCACCCTGAGCACTGAGCACCCAGCACCCTGAGTACTGAGCACCCAGCACCCTGAGCACTGAGCACCCAGCAGCCCGAGCACTGTGCACCCAGCATCCTGAGCACTGAGTACTGAGCACCCAGCACCCTGAGCACTGAGCACGCAGCACCCTGAGCACTGAGCACCCAGCACCCTGAGTACTGAGCACCCGGCACCCCAAGCACTGAGCACCGAGCACCCTGAGTACTGAGCACCCAGCACCCTGAGTACTGAGCACCCAGCACCCTGAGCACTGACCACCCAGCACCCTGAGCACTGAGCACCCAGCACCCTGAGTACTGAGCATCAAGCACCCTGAGCACTGAGCACCCAGCACCCTGAGCACTGAGCAGCCAGCACCCTGAGCACTGAGCACCCAACGTACTGAGCAACGAGCACCCCGAGCACTGATCACCCAGCACCCTGAGTACTGAGCGCTGAGCACCCTGAGTACTGAGCACCGAGCACACCGAGCACTGAGCACAGGGCACCCCGAGCACTGAGCACCCAGCACCCTGAGTACTGAGCACCCAGCACCCTGAGCACTGAGCACCCAGCACCCTGAGTACTGAGCACCCAGCACCCCGAGCACTGAGCACCCAGCACCCCGAGCACTGAGCACCCAGCACCGTGAGTACTGAGCACCCAGCACCCTGAGTACTGAGCACCGAGCACACCGAGCACTGAGCACAGGGCACCCCGAGCACTGAGCACCCAGCACCCTGAGTACTGAGCACCCAGCACCCTGAGTACTGAGCACCGAGCACACCGAGCACTGAGCACAGGGCACGCCGAGCACTGAGCACCAAGCACCCTGAGCACTGAGCACCCAGCATCCTGAGCACTGAGTACTGAGCACCCAGCACCCAGAGCACTGAGCACCGAGCACCCTGAGCACTGAGCACTCAGCACCCTGAGTACTGAGCACCCAGCACCCCAAACACTGAGCACCGAGCACCCTGAGAACTGAGCACCGAGCACCCTTAGCACTGAGCAGCCAGCACCATGAGTACTGAGCACCGAGCACCCAGAGTACTGAGCAACCTGAGTACTGAGCACCCAGCACCCTGAGAATGAGCACCCAGCACCATGAGTACTGAGCACCGAGCACCCTGAGCACTGAGCACCCAGCACCCTGAGTACTGAGCACCCAGCACCCCGAGCACTGAGCACCCAGCACCCTGAGTAATGAGCACCCAGCACCCTGAGTACTGAGCACTGAGCACCCTGAGCACTGAGCACCCAGCACTACGAGCACTGAGCACCCAGCACCCTGAGTACTGTGCACCCAGCACCCTGAGTACTGAGCACCCAGCACCCTGAGTACTGAGCACCGAGCACCCTGAGCACTGAGCACCCAGCACCCTGAGCACTGAGCACCCTGAGGACTGAGCAACCAGCACCCTGAGTACTGAGCACCCAGCACCCTGAGTACTGAGCACCCAGCATCCTGAGTACTGAGCACCGATCACCCTGAGCACTGAGCACCCAGCACCCCGAGCACTGAGCACCCAGCACCCAGAGTACTGAGCACCCTGAGTACTGAGCACCCAGCACCCCGAGCACTGAGCACCCAGCACCCTGAGTACTGAGCACCCTGAGTACTGAGCACCCAGCACCCTGAGTACTGAGCACCCTGAGTAATGAGCACCCTGAGTACTGAGCACCGAGCACCCCGAGCACTGAGCACCCAGCACCCTGAGTACTGAGCACCCAGCACACTGAGTAGTGAGCACCCAGCACCCCGAGTACTGAGCACCCAGCACCGTGAGTACTGACCACCCAGCACCCTGAGTACTGAGCACCCAGCACCCCGAGCACTAAGCACCCAGCACCCCGAGCACCGAGCACCGAGCACGAAGCACCCTGAGCACTGAGCACCCAGCAACCTGAGCACTGAGCACCCAGCACCCTGAGTACTGAGCACTGAGCACCCAGCACCCCGAGCACTGAGCACCCAGCACCCTGAGTACTAAGCACCCAGCACCCTGAGTACTGAGCACCCAGCACCCTGAGTACTGAGCACAGAGCGTACTGAGCACCGAGCACCCCGAGCACTGAGCACCCAGCACCCTGAGTACTGAGCACCCAGCACCCCGAGCACTGAGCACCCAGCACCCTGAGTACTGAGCACCGAGCACCCTGAGTACTGAGCACCCAGCACCCTGAGTACTGAGCACCCAGCGTACTGAGAACCGAGCACCCAGCACCCTGAGTACTGAGCACCCAGCACCCTGAGCACTGAGCACCCACCACCCTGAGTACTGAGCACTGAGCACCCCGAGTACTGAGCACCGGGCACCCCGAGCACTAAGCACCCAGCACCCAGAGCACCGAGCACCCAGCACCCTGAGCACTGAGCACCAAGCACCCTGAGCACTGAGCACCCAGCACCCTGAGCACTGAGCACCCAGCACCCTGAGCACTGAGCACCCAGCAACCTGAGCACTGAGCACCCAGCACCCTGAGTACTGAGCACCCAATGTACTGAGCACCGAGTACCCTGAGCACTGAGCACCCAGAACCCGGAGTACTGAGCACCGGGCACCCCGAGCACTAAGCACCCAGCACCCCGAGCACCGAGCACCCAGCACCCTGAGCACTGAGCACCCAGCACCCCGAGCACTGAGCACCAAGCATCCCGAGCACTGAGCACCCAGCACCCCGAGCACTGAGCACCCAGCACCCCGGGCACTGAGCACCCAGAACCCTGAGCACTGAGCACCCAGCACCCCGAGCACTGTGCACCCAGCACCCCGAGCACTGAGCACCCAGCACCCCGAGCACTGAGCACCCAGCACCCTGAGTACTGAGCACCCAGCACCCTGAGTACTGAGCACCCAGCACAGCAAGCACAGAGCACCCTGAGTACTGAGCACCCTGCACCCCAAGCACTGAGCACCCTGAGTACTGAGCACCCATCACCCTGAGCACTGAGCACCCAGCACCCTGAGTACTGAGCACCCAGCACCCTGAGCAATGAGCACCCTGAGTACTGAGCACCCAGCACCTTGAGCACTGAGCACCGAGAACCCCGAGCACTGAGCACCCAGCACCCAGAGCACTGAGCACCCAGCACCCTGAGAACTGAGCACCCAGCACCCTGAGTACTGAGCACCCAGCACCCTGAGCACTGAGCACCCAGCAGCCCGAGCACTGAGCACCCAGCATCCTGAGCACTGAGTACTGAGCACCCAGCACCCTGAGCACTGAGCACGCAGCACCCTGAGCACTGAGCACCCAGCACCCTGAGTACTGAGCACCCAGCACCCCAAGCACTGAGCACCGAGCACCCTGAGTACTGAGCACCCAGCACCCTGAGTACTGAGCACCCAGCACCCCAAGCACTGAGCACCCAGCACCCTGAATACTGAGCACCAAGCACCCTGAGCACTGAGCACCCAGCACCCCGAGCACTGAGCACCCAGCACCCCGAGCACTGAGCACCGGGCACCCCGAGCACTGAGCACCCAGCACCCTGAGTACTGAGCACCCAGCACCCTAAGTACTGAGCACTGAGCTCCCTGAGCACTGAGCACCCAGCACACTGAGCACTGAGCACCCAGCATCCTGAGCACTGAGTACTGAGCACCCAGCACCCAGAGCACTGAGCACCGAGCACCCTGAGCACTGAGCACTCAGCACCCTGAGTACTGAGCACCCAGCACCCCAAACACTGAGCACCGAGCACCCTGAGAACTGAGCACCGAGCACCCTTAGTACTGAGCAGCCAGCACCATGAGTACTGAGCACCGAGCACCCAGTGTACTGAGCAACCTGAGTACTGAGCACCCAGCACCCTGAGAATGAGCACCCAACACCATGAGTACTGAGCACCGAGCACCCTGAGCACTGAGCACACAGCACCCTTAGTACTGAGCACCCAGCACCCCGAGCACTGAGCACCCAGCACCCTGAGTAATGAGCACCCAGCACCCTGAGTACTGAGCACTGAGCACCCAGCACTACGAGCACTGAGCACCCAGCACCCTGAGTACTGAGCACCCAGCACCCTGAGTACTGAGCACCCAGCACCCTGAGTACTGAGCACCGAGCACCCCGAGCACTGAGCACCCAGCACCCTGAGCACTGAGCACCCTGAGGACTGAGCAACCAGCACCCTGTGTACTGAGCACCCAGCACCCTGAGTACTGAGCACCCAGCATCCTGAGTACTGAGCACCGATCACCCTGTGCACTGAGCACCCAGCACCCCGAGCACTGAGCACCCAGCACCCTGAGTACTGAGCACCCTGGGTACTGAGCACCCAGCACCCCGAGCACTGAGCACCCAGCACCCTGAGTACTGAGCACCCTGAGTACTGAGCACCCAGCACCCTGAGTACTGAGCACCCTGAGTAATGAGCACCCTGAGTACTGAGCACCGAGCACCCCGAGCACTGAGCACCCAGCACCCTGAGTACTGAGCACCCAGCACCCTGAGTAGTGAGCACCCAGCACCCCGAGTACTGAGCACCCAGCACCGTGAGTACTGACCACCCAGCACCCTGAGTACTGAGCACCCAGCACCCCGAGCACTAAGCACCCAGCACCCCGAGCACCGAGCACCGAGCACGAAGCACCCTGAGCACTGAGCACCCAGCAACCTGAGCACTGAGCACCCAGCACCCTGAGTACTGAGCACTGAGCACCCAGCACCCGGAGCACTGAGCACCCAGCACCCTGAATACTAAGCACCCAGCACCCTGAGTACTGAGCACCCAGCACCCTGAGTACTGAGCACCCAGCGTACTGAGCACCGAGCACCCCGAGCACTGAGCACCCAGCACCCTGAGTACTGAGCACCCAGCACCCCGAGCACTGAGCACCCAGCACCCTGAGTACTGAGCACCGAGCACCCTGAGTACTGAGCACCCAGCACCCTGAGTACTGAGAACCCAGCGTACTGAGAACCGAGCACCCAGCACCCTGAGTACTGAGCACCCAGCACCCTGAGCACTGAGCACCCACCACCCTGAGTACTGAGCACTGAGCACCCCGAGTACTGAGCACCGAGCACCCCGAGCACTAAGCACCCAGCACCCAGAGCACCGAGCACCCAGCACCCTGAGCACTGAGCACCCAGCACCCTGAGCACTGAGCACCCAGCACCCTGAGCACTGAGCACCCAGCACCCTGAGCACTGAGCACCCAGCACCCTGAGCACTGAGCACCCAGCACCCTGAGTACTGAGCACCCAACGTACTGAGCACCGAGTACCCTGAGCACTGAGCACCCAGAACCCCGAGTACTGAGCACCGGGCACCACGAGCACTAAGCACCCAGCACCCCGAGCACCGAGCACCCAGCACCATGAGCACTGAGCACCCAGCACCCCGAGCACTGATCACCCAGCACCCTGGGCACTGAGCACCCAGAACCCCGAGCACTGAGCACCCAGCACCCCGAGCACTGAGCACCCAGCACCCCGAGCACTGAGCACCCAACACCCCGAGCACTGAGCACCCAGCACCCTGAGTACTGAGCACCCAGCACCCTGAGTACTGAGCACCCAACACCCTGAGCACTGAGCACCCAGCACCCTGAGAACTGAGCACCCAGCACCCCAAGCACAGAACACCCTGAGTACTGAGCACCCTGAACCCCAAGCACTGAGCACCCTGATTACTGAGCACCCATCACCCTGATTAATGAGCACCCAGCACCCCGAGTACTGAGCACCAAGCACCCTGAGTACTGAGCACCCAACGTACTGAGCACCGAGCACCCTGAGCACTGAGCACCCAGCACCCTGAGTACTGAGCACCCAGCACCCTGAGCAATGAGCACGCTGAGTACTGAGCACCCAGCACCTTCAGCACTGAGCACCGAGAACCCCGAGCACTGAGCACCCAGCACCCGGAGTACTGAGCACCCAGCACCCTGAGTACTAAGCACCGAGCACCCTGAGTACTGAGCACCCAGCACACTGAGCACTGAACACACAGCACCCTGAGTACTGAGCACCTCGAGCACTGAGCACCCAGCACCCTGAGTACTGAGCACCGAGCACCCTGAGCACTGAGCACCCAGCACCGCGAGCACTGAGCACCCAGCACCCCGAGCACAGAGCACCCAGCACCCTGAGTACTGAGCACCCAGCACCCTGAGTACTGAGCACCCAGCACCCTGAGCACTGAGTACCCAGCACCCTGAGCACTGAGCACACAGCACCCTGAGCACTGAGCACCCAGCACCCTGAGTACTGAGCACTGAGCACCCAGCACCCCGAGCACTGAGCACCCAGCACCCTGAGTACTGAGCACCCAGCAACCCGAGCACTAAACACCCAGCACCCCGAGCACCGAGCACCCAGCACCCTGAGCACTGAGCACCCAGCACCCTGAGTACTGAGCACCCAGCACCCTGAGTACTGAGCACCCAGCACCCTGAGAACTGAACACACAGCACCCTGAGCACTGAGCACACAGCACCCTGAGTACTGAGCACTGAGCACCCAGCACCCCGAGCACTGAGCACCCAGCACCCTGAGTACTGAGCACCCAGCAACCCGAGCACTAAGCACCCTGCACCCCGAGCACCGAGCACCCAGCACCCTGAGCACTGAGCACCCAGCACCCTGAGTACTGAGCACCCAGCACCCTGAGTACTGAGCACCCAGCAACCCGAGCACTAAGCACCCAGCACCCCGAGCTCCGAGCACCCAGCACCCTGAGCACTGAGCACCCAGAACCCTGAGCACTGAGCACCCAGCACCCTGAGTACTGAGCACTTAGCACCCAGCACCCTGAGTACTGAGCACCCAGCAACCCGAGCACTAAGCACCCAGCACCCCGAGCACCGAGCACCTAGCACCCTGAGCACTGAGCACCGAGCACCCTGAGTACTGAGCACCCAGCACCCTGAGTACTGAGCACACTGCGTACTGAGCACCGAGAACCCAGCACCCTGAGTACTGAGCACCCAGCACCCTGAGCACTGAGCACCCAGCACCCTGAGTACTGAGCACTGAGCACCCCGAGTACTGAGCACCGGGCACCCCGAGCACTAAGCACCCAGCACCCAGAGCACCGAGCACCCAGCACCCTGAGCACTGAGCACCCAGCACCCTGAGCACTGAGCACCCAGCACCCTGAGCACTGAGCACCTAGCACCCAGAGCACTGAGCACCCAGCACCCTGAGTACTGAGCACCCAACGTACTGAGCACCGAGTACCCTGAGCACTGAGCACCCAGAACCCCGAGTACTGAGCACCGGGCACCCCGAGCACTAAGCACCCAGCACCCCGAGCACCGAGCACCCAGCACACCGAGCACTGAGAACCCAGCACCCCGAGCACTGAGCACCAAGCACCCCGAGCACTGAGCACCCAGCACCCCGAGCACTGAGCACACAGCACCCTGAGCACTGAGCACCCAGCACCCCGAGCACTGAGCACCCAGCACCCCGAGCACTGAGCACCCAGCACCCCGAGCACTGAGCACCCAGCACCCTGAGTACTGAGCACCCAGCACCCTGAGTACTGAGCACCCAACACCCTGAGCACTGAGCACCCAGCACCCTGAGTACTGAGCACCCAGCACCCCAAGCACAGAGCACCCTGAGTACTGAGCACCCTGCACCCCAAGCACTGAGCACCCTGAGTACTGAGCACCCAGCACCCTGATTAATGAGCACTCAGCACCCCGAGTACTGAGCACCGAGCACCCTGAGTACTGAGCACCCAACGTACTGAGCACCGAGCACCCTGAGCACTGAGCACCCAGCACCCTGAGTACTGAGCACCCAGCACCCTGAGCAATGAGCACCCTGAGTACTGAGCACCCAGCACCCTGAGTACTGGGCACTCAGCACCCTGAGTACTGAGCACCGAGCACCCCGAGCACTGATCACCCAGCACCCTGAGCACTGAGCACCCTGAGGACTGAGCAACCAGCACCCTGAGTACTGAGCACCCAGCACCCTGAGTACTGAGCACCCAGCATCCTGAGTACTGAGCACCGATCACCCTGAGCACTGAGCACCCAGCACCCCGAGCACTGAGCACCCTGAGTACTGAGCACCCAGCACCCTGAGTACTGAGCACCCAGCACCCCGAGCACTGAGCACCCTGAGTACTGAGCACCCAGCACCCTGAGTACTGAGCACTAAGCACCCAGAGCACTGAGCACCCAGCACCCCGAGCACGGAGCACCCAGGACCCCGAGCACTGAGTACTGAGCACCCAGCACCCTGAGTACTGAGCACCGAGCTCCCCGAGCACTGAGCACCCTGAGTTCTGAGCACCCAGCACCCCGATCACTGAGCACCCAGCACCCTGAGCACTGAGCACCCAGCACACTGAGCACTGAGCACCCAGCACCCTGAGTACTGAGCACCCAGCACCCCGAGCACTGAGCACCCAGCACCCTGAGTACTGAGCACTGAGCACCCAGCACCCCGAGCACTGAGCACCTAGCACCCTGTGTACTGAGCACCGAGCACCCTGAGCACTGAGCACCCAGCACCCTGAGCACTCAGCACCCAGCACCCCGAGCACTGAGCACCCAGCACCCTGAGCACTGAGCACCCAGCACCCTGAGCACTGAGCACCCAGCACCCAGAGCACTGAGCACCCAGCACCCTGAGCACTGAGCACCCAGCACCCTGAGTACTGAGCACCCAGCACCCTGAGTACTGAGCACCCAGACCCCGAGCACTGAGCACCCAGCACCCCTAGCACTGTGCACCCAGCACCCTGAGTACCGAGAACCCAGCACCCTGAGTACTGAGCACCCAGCACCCTGAGCACTGAGCACCCAGCGGCCCGAGCACTGAGCACCCAGCATCCTGAGCACTGAGTAATGAGCACCCATCACCCTGAGCACTGAGCACGCAGCACCCTGAGAACTGAGCACATAGCACCCTGAGTACTGAGCACCCAGCACCCCAAGCACTGAGCACCGAGCACAATGAGTACTGAGCACCCAGCACGCTGAGCACTGAGCACCCAGCACCCCGAGTACTGAGCACCCAGCACCCTGAGTACTGAGCACCCAGCACCCTGAGCACTGAGCACCCAGCACCCTGAGCACTGAGCACCCAGCACCCTGAGCACTGAGCACCCAGCACCCTGAGTACTGAGCATCAAGCACCCTGAGCACTGAGCACCCAGCACCCTGAGCACTGAGCAGCCAGCACCCTGAGCACTGAGCACCCAACGTACTGAGCAACGAGCACCCCGAGCACTGAGCACCCAGCACCCTGAGTACTGAGCGCTGAGCACCCTGAGTACTGAGCACCCAGCACCCCGAGCACTGAGCACCCAGCACCCCGAGCACTGAGCACCCAGCACCCCGAGCACTGAGCACCCAGCACCGTGAGTACTGAGCACCCAGCACCCTGAGTACTGAGCACCGAGCACCCCGAGAAACTGAGCACCGGGCACCCCGAGCACTGAGCACCCAACACCCTGAGTACTGAGCACCCAGCACCCTAAGTACTGAGCACTGAGCACTGAGCTCCCTGAGCACTGAGCACCCAGCACCCTGAGCACTGAGCACCCAGCAACCTGAGCACTGAGTACTGAGCACCCAGCACCCAGAGCACTGAGCACCGAGCACCATGAGCACTGAGCACCCAGCACCCTGAGTACTGAGCACCCAGCACACCAAACACTGAGCACCGAGCACCCTGAGAACTGAGCACCGAGCACCCTGAGTACTGAGCAGCCAGCACCATGAGTACTGAGCACCGAGCACCCAGAGTACTGAGCAACCTGAGTACTGAGCACCCAGCACCCTGAGAATGAGCACCCAGCAACATGAGTACTGAGCACCGAGCACCCTGAGCACTGAGCACCCAGCACCCTGAGTACTGAGCACCCAGCACCCCGAGCACTGAGCACCCAGCACCCTGAGTAATGAGCACCCAGCACCCTGAGTACTGAGCACTGAGCACCCTGAGCACTGAGCACCCAGCACTACGAGCACTGAGCACCCAGCACTCTGAGTACTGAGCACCCAGCACCCTGAGTACTGAGCACCCAGCACCCTGAGTACTTAGCACTGAGCACCCCGAGCACTGAGCACCCAGCACCCTGAGCACTGAGCACCCAGCACCCTGAGTACTGAGCACCCAGCACCCCGAGCACTGAGCACCCAGCACCCTGAGTACTGAGCACCGAGCACCCTGAGTACTGAGCATCCAGCACCCTGAGTACTGAGAACCCAGCGTACTGAGCACCGAGCACCCAGCAACCTGAGCACTGAGCACCCAGCACCCTGAGTACTGAGCACTGAGCACCCAGCACCCCGAGCACTGAGCACCGAGCACCCCGAGCACTGAGCACCCAGCACCCCGAGCACTGAGCACCCAGCACCCCGAGCACTGAGCACCCAGCACCCTGAGTACTGAGCACCCAGCACCCTGAGTACTGAGCACCCAACACCCTGAGCACTGAGCACCCAGCACCCTGAGTACTGAGCGCCCAGCACCCCAAGCACAGAGCACCCTGAGTACTGAGCACCCTGCACCCCAAGCACTGAGCACCCTGAGTACTGAGCACCCAGCACCCTGATTAATGAGCACCCAGCACCCCGAGTACTGAGCACCGAGCACCCTGAGTACTGAGCACCCAACGTACTGAGCACCGAGCACCCTGAGCACTGAGCACCCAGCACCCTGAGTACTGAGCACCCAGCACCCTGAGCAATGAGCACCCTGAGTACTGAGCACCCAGCACCCTGATTAATGAGCACCCAGCACCCCGAGTACTGAGCACCGAGCACCCTGAGTACTGAGCACCCAACGTACTGAGCACCGAGCACCCTGAGCACTGAGCACCCAGCACCCTGAGTACTGAGCACCCAGCACCCTGAGCACTGAGCACCCAGCAGCCCGAGCACTGAGCACCCAGCATCCTGAGCACTGAGTACTGATCACACAGCACCCTGAGCACTGAGAACGCAGCACCCTGAGCACTGAGCACCCAGCACCCTGAGTACTGAGCACCCAGCACCCCAAGCACTGAGCACCGAGCACCCTGTGTACTGAGCACCCAGCACACTGAGTAGTGAGCACCCAGCACCCCGAGTACTGAGCACCCAGCATCGTGAGTACTGACCAACCAGCACCCTGAGTACTGAGCACCCAGCACCCCGAGCACTAAGCACCCAGCACCCCGAGCACCAAGCACCCAGCACCCTGAGCACTGAGCACCCAGCACCCTGAGTACTGAGCACTGAGCACCCAGCACCCTGAGCACTGAGCACCCAGCAGCCTGAGTACTAAGCACCCAGCACCCTGAGTACTGAGCACCCAGCACCCTGAGTACTGAGCACCCAGCGTACTGAGCACCGAGCACCCCGAGCACTGAGCACCCAGCACCCTGAGTACTGAGCACACAGCACCCCGAGCACTGAGCACACAGCACCGTGAGTACTGAGCACCCAGCACCCTGAGTACTGAGCACCCAGCGTACTGAGCACCGAGCACCCAGCACCCTGAGTACTGAGCACCCAGCACCCTGAGCACTGAGCACCCAGCACCCTGAGTACTGAGCACTGAGCACCCTGAGTACTGAGCACTGAGCACCCTGAGCACTGAGCACCCAGCACCCCGAGCACTGATCACCCAGCACCCTGAGTACTGAGCACCCAGCACCCTGAGTACTGAGCACTCAGCACCCTGAGTACTGAGCACCGAGCACCCCGAGCAGTGATCACCCAGCACCCTGAGCACTGAGCACCCTGAGTACTGAGCACCCAGCACCCTGAGTACTGAGCACCCAGCACCCCGAGCACTGAGCACCCTGAGTACTGAGCACCCAGTACCCTGAGTACTGAACACTAAGCACCCCGAGCACTGAGCACCCAGCACCCTGAGTACTGAGCACCCAGCAACCCGAGCACTAAACACCCAGCACCCCGAGCACCGAGCACCCAGCACCCTGAGCACTGAGCACCCAGCACCCTGAGTACTGAGCACCCAGCACCCTGAGAACTGAACACACAGCACCCTGAGCACTGAGCACACAGCACCCTGAGTACTGAGCACTGAGCACCCAGCACCCCGAGCACTGAGCACCCAGCACCCTGAGTACTGTGCACCCAGCAACCCGAGCACTAAGCACCCTGCACCCCGAGCACCGAGCACCCAGCACCCTGAGCACTGAGCACCCAGCACCCTGAGTACTGAGCACCCAGCACCCTGAGTACTGAGCACCCAGCAACCCGAGCACTAAGCACCCAGCACCCCGAGCTCCGAGCACCCAGCACCCTGAGCACTGAGCACCCAGAACCCTGAGCACTGAGCACCCAGCACCCTGAGTACTGAGCACTTAGCACCCAGCACCCTGAGTACTGAGCACCCAGCAACCCGAGCACTAAGCACCCAGCACCCCGAGCACCGAGCACCTAGCACCCTGAGCACTGAGCACCGAGCACCCTGAGTACTGAGCACCCAGCACCCTGAGTACTGAGCACACTGCGTACTGAGCACCGAGCACCCAGCACCCTGAGTACTGAGCACCCAGCACCCTGAGCACTGAGCAGCCAGCACCCTGAGTACTGAGCACTGAGCACCCCGAGTACTGAGCACCGGGCACCCCGAGCACTAAGCACCCAGCACCCAGAGCACCGAGCACCCAGCACCCTGAGCACTGAGCACCCAGCACCCTGAGCACTGAGCACCCAGCACCCTGAGCACTGAGCACCTAGCACCCTGAGCACTGAGCACCCAGCACCCTGAGTACTGAGCACCCAACGTACTGAGCACCGAGTACCCTGAGCACTGAGCACCCAGAACCCCGAGTACTGAGCACCGGGCACCCCGAGCACTAAGCACCCAGCACCCCGAGCACCGAGCACCCAGCACACCGAGCACTGAGAACCCAGCACCCCGAGCACTGAGCACCAAGCACCCCGAGCACTGAGCACCCAGCACCCCGAGCACTGAGCACCCAGCACCCTGAGCACTGAGCACCCAGCACCCTGAGCACTGAGCACCCAGCACAACGAGCACTGAGCACCCAGCACCCCGAGCACTGAGCACCCAGCACCCTGAGTACTGAGCATCCAGCACCCTGAGTACTGAGCACCCAACACCCTGAGCACTGAGCACCCAGCACCCTGAGTACTGAGCACCCAGCACCCCAAGCACAGAGCACCCTGAGTACTGAGCACCCTGCACCCCAAGCACTGAGCACCCTGAGTACTGAGCACCCAGCACCCTGATTAATGAGCACCCAGCACCCCGAGTACTGAGCACCGAGCACCCTGAGTACTGAGCACCCAACGTACTGAGCACCGAGCACCCTGAGCACTGAGCACCCAGCACCCTGAGTACTGAGCACCCAGCACCCTGAGCAATGAGCACCCTGAGTACTGAGCACCCAGCACCCTGAGTACTGGGCACTCAGCACCCTGAGTACTGAGCACCGAGCACCCCGAGCACTGATCACCCAGCACCCTGAGCACTGAGCACCCTGAGGACTGAGCAACCAGCACCCTGATTACTGAGCACCCAGCACCCTGAGTACTGAGCACCCAGCATCCTGAGTACTGAGCACCGATCACCCTGAGCACTGAGCACCCAGCACCCCGAGCACTGAGCACCCTGAGTACTGAGCACCCAGCACCCTGAGTACTGAGCACCCAGCACCCCGAGCACTGAGCACCCTGAGTACTGAGCACCCAGCACCCTGAGTACTGAGCACTAAGCACCCAGAGCACTGAGCACCCAGCACCCCGAGCACGGAGCACCCAGGACCCCGAGCACTGAGTACTGAGCACCCAGCACCCTGAGTACTGAGCACCGAGCTCCCCGAGCACTGAGCACCCTGAGTACTGAGCACCCAGCACCCCGATCACTGAGCACCCAGCACCCTGAGCACTGAGCACCCAGCACCCTGAGCACTGAGCACCCAGCACCCTGAGTACTGAGCACCCAGCACCCCGAGCACTGAGCACCCAGCACCCTGACTACTGAGCACTGAGCACCCAGCACCCCGAGCACTGAGCACCTAGCACCCTGTGTACTGAGCACCGAGCACCCCGAGCACTGAGCACCCAGCACCCTGAGCACTCAGCACCCAGCACCCCGAGCCCTGAGCACCCAGCACCCTGAGCACTGAGCACCCAGCACCCTGAGCACTGAGCACCCAGCACCCAGAGCACTGAGCACCCAGCACCCTGAGCACTGAGCACCCAGCACCCTGAGTACTGAGCACCCAGCACCCTGAGTACTGAGCACCCAGACCCCGAGCACTGAGCACCCAGCACCCCTAGCACTGTGCACCCAGCACCCTGAGTACTGAGAACCCAGCACCCTGAGTACTGAGCACCCAGCACCCTGAGCACTGAGCACCCAGCGGCCCGAGCACTGAGCACCCAGCATCCTGAGCACTGAGTACTGAGCACCCATCACCCTGAGCACTGAGCACGCAGCACCCTGAGAACTGAGCACCCAGCACCCTGAGTACTGAGCACCCAGCACCCCAAGCACTGAGCACCGAGCACCCTGAGTACTGAGCACCCAGCACGCTGAGCACTGAGCACCCAGCACCCCGAGTACTGAGCACCCAGCACCCTGAGTACTGAGCACCCAGCACCCTGAGCACTGAGCACCCAGCACCCTGAGCACTGAGCACCCAGCACCCTGAGCACTGAGCACCCAGCACCCTGAGTACTGAGCATCAATCACCCTGAGCACTGAGCACCCAGCACCCTGAGCACTGAGCAGCCAGGACCCTGAGCACTGAGCACCCAACGTACTGAGCAACGAGCACCCTGAGCACTGAGCACCCAGCACCCTGAGTACTGAGCGCTGAGCACCCTGAGTACTGAGCACCCAGCACCCCGAGCACTGAGCACCCAGCACCCCGAGCACTGAGCACCCAGCACCCCGAGCACTGAGCACCCAGCACCGTGAGTACTGAGCACCCAGCACCCTGAGTACTGAGCACCGAGCACCCCGAGCACTGAGCACCGGGCACCCCGAGCACTGAGCACCCAACACCCTGAGTACTGAGCACCCAGCACCCTAAGTACTGAGCACTTAGCACTGAGCTCCCTGAGCACTGAGCACCCAGCACCCTGAGCACTGAGCACCCAGCAACCTGAGCACTGAGTACTGAGCACCCAGCACCCAGAGCACTGAGCACCGAGCACCATGAGCACTGAGCACCCAGCACCCTGAGTACTGAGCACCCAGCACCCTGAGTACTTAGCACTGAGCACCCCGAGCACTGAGCACCCAGCACCCTGAGCACTGAGCACCCAGCACCCTGAGTACTGAGCACCCAGCACCCCGAGCACTGAGCACCCAGCACCCTGAGTACTGAGCACCGAGCACCCTGAGTACTGAGCATCCAGCACCCTGAGTACTGAGAACCCAGCGTACTGAGCACCGAGCACCCAGCAACCTGAGCACTGAGCACCCAGCACCCTGAGTACTGAGCACTGAGCACCCAGCACCCCGAGCACTGAGCACCGAGCACCCCGAGCACTGAGCACCCAGCACCCCGAGCACTGAGCACCCAGCACCCCGAGCACTGAGCACCCAGCACCCTGAGTACTGAGCACCCAGCACCCTGAGTACTGAGCACCCAACACCCTGAGCACTGAGGACCCAGCACCCTGAGTACTGAGCGCCCAGCACCCCAAGCACAGAGCACCCTGAGTACTGAGCACCGTGCACCCCAAGCACTGAGCACCCTGAGTACTGAGCACCCAGCACCCTGATTAATGAGCACCCAGCACCCCGAGTACTGAGCACCGAGCACCCTGAGTACTGAGCACCCAACGTACTGAGCACCGAGCACCCTGAGTGATGGAGGAAGGTCATTGGCTAATAAAGGCACTGCCCTGGCCCATTTTATTGGTTAGAGGATAGGTGGGAGGAATAAACAGAACAAAATGCTGGGAGGAAGAGGAAGTGAGCGCAGAGACTCCACAGCTCTCTCGGGAGCAGACGCCTCAGAGAGAGACGCCATGCTCCCGGCTCCTGGGCAGACACACGCCATGAAGCAAGCCACCAGGTTAGACATGCTGAACCTTTCCCGGTAAGACCGGTGCTCACAGATTATTAGAGATGGGTTGATCAGAATGTGAGAATTAGCCTGTAAGTGCTAGAGCTAAAGGGCCAAGCAGTGCTTAAAAGAATACAGTGTCTGTGTAATTATTTTGGGGCATAAGCTAGCCGGGCAGGCGGCTGGGGTGCTGGGAATGCAGCCCCTCCACCCCTATTACTTCATATGGCGCCCACGTGGACAACTACTTCCACATAAAGCCCGAGACAGCTTGGGAAGTAATTCTAGAACAAAATGAAAGCATTGTGCCTGGTTTCTTGGTAGCAGCAATTTCTCGGTTCTACTCTGCTTGCTAGAGGCAAGCAAGCACCTCATCTAAGAGAGGCTTCCTGACTCAGCTTTAGCTGCAAAGCCTGCAGCTCATTAAGAGGTCCTGCCACGAAACACTTAAACGGTGTTGACCAAAAGCTGAACACATGCTTTTCGGTTTTCAGCCATAACAGGAAAAAAGCTGCGCCATTTAAAAATGCCGGCTTTCTGGGCCGTCCTGCCAGGGCAAACTCTGACTGTTTGAGGCAGGAGGGCCGGCTACCGAGAGAGGACTTGAGTGTTGTCTGTTGTAACTCACTTGCTGGCAGGAACCTTGAAATGCCATACAGTTGTGGCAGTAAACATGACTACAGCCAGTACCTCAGCCATGAGGCTGGAAAGCTAAGGAATGGACTGGATCTAGCTGGCAAAGCCACGCCTTTAGTCCTACTGAGATAGCTTGGTAAATTAAAGATTCATGTGGTCAGAAAAAGAGAGATATACAGTAAAGAGAGATTCAAAGACAGAGAAAATTTGTGAATGGTTTAAAGTGTGTTAAAAATATATGCAGACTAAAAGTTGAAGTTCTTAAAGTAAAAAACAAAAAAAGGAAGAGAGTTGTTGTGTGTGGTAGCACACGCCTTTAATCCTAGTGCCTAGAAGGCAGAGGCAAACAGATCTCTGTGAGTTCAAGGTGTAGTAGCTTACACCTTTAATCCCAATGCCTGGGAGGCAGAGACAGGCAGATCTCTGAGAGTTCAAGGACAGCCTGGTCTACAGAGTTACTTCAGGTCAAAATACAGAGAACCTATCTCAAAAAGCAAAAAGTTAAAAGTAAAAATAAACAAAATAGAGGTTAAAATAAAACGAACAAAGATGGAAAATACACAGAGAATCTTGATACTATATGCTATTATGCTCTCTTTGAATTGTTTAAATGCTGAGGAAGGAGAAACAGATGCTAAAAGATATTTATTTATAAATACTGCTGAACTAATCCAACATAGATATTATGAATTTGGATCTAAGGATATGATACTTTGGAAAGGAGTTTCTTATTTTGTTTTCACAGAGGATGAGACGCTGTTCATTTCTTCTATTCCGATTTGGTATGATGGACCACGCCCTCCTGAAGGGTTGGTGTGAACACCTTCAGAAAATTGCTTTGCTCAACTGCCAACTGAGAAGAAACTAGCACACAGGTTATACCATGAAAGACCTAATTAACGACGCCCCCATTCAGCAGGAAGCAGTTTGGAGAGAAAAAACTGCGCCCATGTTCCCAAATATGGTTTATAAACGTTCTTTTACATTTAAAGGGGGATATGATATAGATATGAATAATTTGCATTAGTATAGATTTTGCTTTATTGATAGAGATTTAAGGTCAATTTTGTTATATGTATAAGTGTTTCTGATTTTGATTAAGGTATTGTGATTGTGTAGTTCATTTAAATATGTACTGTATAATTAAGAAATATAGGTT